>NC_057796.1:388576760-388610924 GCF_018294505.1 Triticum aestivum
CATGCGTTGCAACGGGAGAAAAGAATACCACATACTCTTAATTTACAAAAAATGGTATATAATCTGAGTATTTGTAGCTATGGCTCAAACAAAGATGGTCTTTGCCTACAAAAGCGCAAGTTCAAGATTCCACATGTCTTCTATTTAAACACGACTTGTATGTAGATTTAATACGTACTAAGAAACGGGCAAGTGATCTTCAATTCGTCTCCAATCCTGATTTTGCTGAGATGTTCATCCACAATCTGGATCAGTAACGATACGAAAGAAAGACGGATAATGCACTATAGATTAAGATTGCACCCTAGATAGTGTTTTTTTAAATGGTTAACAGGTAAAATAACATCATATTCAGATTTTATATATTTTTCTAATCAAATTCTATATATAACATGTTGAATTTGGAGTTATGGTTTAGAAGATATGTGTATTTTAAAAAACAATTGATATGTACTGCGGGTTTAATGTTAGAAATATCAGGGGTTTTCTATAAAATAGTATGACGGACTAAGAATATCTATTTCTTTTATTAGTAGGTATAGATATAGATATATATTATATAGTACAAATGCCCGTGCGTTGCACCGGGCGAAAAATTAAATATAACATGTTCTACGTGTCATTATGCAACACTTTTTTAATCTAATTTTTCGCAAACGTCAGAAATAAGGTTACGCTGAGTATTTCTTTTTGGACAATGAAATTTGGACGTATCCTAACAATGCTTGTCCTGACCTATTTCAGCTCCGCACTTTCATTTCATCCGATGATAGAGTAGTTGTGTATGGAATAGTCTTTCAAGCCATTTTTATTTTTTGTTGTCCAGAAAAACAAGAATTACTATTGTTTTTGTTTGAGAAGGTGTTTCTTATTTTAGTTTTGTCTATTCAATCCAAAACATCAACTTTGCTACGGGACAAAAATATATTATTTTCATATCCTTAGCTCAAAGCACTCATATGTGCATGGATCATATAGTCAAGTGATATTATCAAGATTTGTCATAGCTAAAAAGTTCATTAAGCTTAATCCACTTTTTGTTAAAGCATCATACATGCAGCCATGCTTCGCTATGAAGCCGACATTCCTGAAAAAGGATGACACTGTAGGCCAAGTAATTTTTTTCTAATTTTTATTTGCGAATGCAGGCCAAGTAATTTAGCTGATGTTCCATTGAAAGGTTAAAACATGCGTGAATCACAAGGTTCCAGGATAATAAAAACATACACATACCCTTTTTAAAGTGTTGTATTAGAAGAAAAGCAGGTAGATGGATCTCACTGCCTAAAAGTCATTTTTCTGCAGCCAGGCCGACCCAACTCTCCTCTTTCTCTTTTTTTGCACAGCAGCCTCCAGGCCCAACAGCCTGCCCACCTCCACTGAGCAGCCCGAGCAAAAATCCTCCCCTAACCCTAACCGGTTGAGCAACTCCAATCGACCCCTCGTCTCGTCTCTCCCTTCCCACGCTCGATCCCCTCTCACCGCCGCCTCTCACACATGCACACACAGTGCCACCAGAGAGGCCCTGGATCCCCTGGACGCCTCCCCGTCCCCTGCTCTCTCCGTCCGGCTGGTTGAATGAACAATATTTTGACAATAGATTGAATTCTCAGAGAGGAACATATAAACTGCTATTCTAACTAAAATTGGCCACACATCTGACAAAATTTGGGCATATATTGACAACATTTTGATGAGAGGAACATATAGCTGCAACTCCGGCACACATCTGACTAAATATGGGCACATTTTGACAGCACTTCTCTGAATTCTCAGAACTGAGACAACATATAATTGAAAATGCTTTAAAGATAACACTGTTTAATGGAAGATAAAAGAAAACACATTTAACTGAATTTTGTTTGACTGAACAACATATATGTATGACTCGATCTGCATGAAACACAACACATATCAACTGACAATTCATGAAACACATCATATATCAACAGAAGTACATATTCTACGTTGGTGCAGCCACTTCATCTGGCCGTTGTATCGGGCACCCATCCGCACCACAAACCGCCACCCGCGGTTGCATCTGAAGCCGATTCCTTCCTTCGCCATCCCCGGGGCACCTGGCAACCTCGCCTGCCGGCGATGATCACACCACCGCCTCCATAGTGTAGCGGCTCCGCTCCAAGCACGCACACAAAAACTCCACGAACAGTGGGGCGGAGGGCGCATGAGACAGCTCTTTAGAAACGCCAGGGGGGCGAACGAAAAAAGACAATCCAGTCGCACGATCCACACCAGTTGCCCTCGAATCTTTTGTTTTTTCCTCTGCTGGCGTGGCGGTCCTGGTGTATACAATTTGTACACGGAGACGTATCCAAGGACCTATTGCCCAAGTTTGTGTATGCAATTTGTACACGGAGACGTATCCAAGGACCTATTGCCCAAGTTTGAGGATCGTATTGCCGTTCTATTTTCAACTTCCAGGACTGTATTGACGCCATTCGCGAGTTCTAGGATGGTTGTGGACATTGCCACCAACTTGCAAGACCATAAGTGATTGTGTTTTAACGCACGCATAAGATATTACGATGATTGCATTGGTTGGGTTTCTAGAGAAATAACATTGCACTAATTAAATTCTGGTACAACAGTATGTGATTATGCTTGGAAATTCTATGGGTAACATTTTGGAATGACCATATTGATCAATTCAAGAAACCAGTCTATAAACACTAAAGCCGAAGTCATTCAGATGTAAATCAAGCTATAAGCTTGCAAAGAGAAGCATGACCATTCTACAATGTTTATAGATTATTATCATCCTTAAAAAAGTCTAATGAAAAAATGAGATAAAATAGAGAAAGAGGTCAGCACTGAGTAATGAAATGAAGGACAAATCTGTCCAACTGACAACCTCTCCCTCATGTAGTCAGTGGCCTTGAAGGGGATCTGCATATCATAGGATCAACTGGGGATTTGTTAAAACAGAGCTATGTGTATCCAAATAAAGAGAGTGCTGGAATAAGTAGGTTACATTTTGGTTTAACCTAATAGGCTTGCATAAACACTGCATATAATTTCAAATGAATAATTTTTTTTTGTAGGATCAAGGAGAACATAGTTGGTTAATCTTCAGAGTAAGTTTCAGCTACAGTAATTTGAAGGACCATTAAAAACTAATTGTTGTGGTAAGTAACTAAAGAGTTGCAACTGTAGTTAAATCCATCAGATAATAATGGCATTCATGATAGCATAATTTTCAGCTGTAATTAAATTCAGCTCGTGCCTCCCGCCGTCATAGTTGGTAATTGGTAATTAAATTCTACCTGCCTACCATGCCCACAGCTCGTGCCTCGCGCCGTCTTCATCTTTTTCAAGGCATTACTCCTCTACAATTGGGTTCTCCCGGCCGGCCAAATGTCAGTCTGCTGTTGTAGCTCGTACAGCCGCGCAGCTGCCCCTTCGCCTCTGGCACCATCTGTAAGACCGGCGTCATTGCCACACCAGCCATTAACGCATACCATATGGAGACGTCCGCTCGACGATGGAGAACACGGAGGTTATGTAGAGATTCATACAGTCGGAGATTTAAATGGTAGATAACTGATACTTCGTGACCTTTCCAAAACCTACTAACTAAAGTTGTGTCGTCAAGAAAATGTTGTGTTAGAAAATCAATATCAGTCACCCGTGAGATAATTTGATTGCATGGGAGACAGAGCATCATTTTTGTAGACGGAAGGAGGAAATACCAAATCCAGTCTTTACTAAAATTGGGCATGCACTTTCAGTATTAAAAAACTAAAGCAGAATATGAAAGCTAGCGAATCTCAGTTCCTAACACAAACAACCATCGGTAAAATATGTAAAAAAAACACAGAAGTAATACGACATAACCAACAGTGCGCAAAGAGATATACTACAGATATGATGTTCGTCAGTCAAGTAGGAATAGTACTTGCCTGAATATAAAAGGATTCTCATTGTAAGGCACCTATAATTTACTTTGTTATCATCACAACATGGAAAATCTGACGTGCAAAGAACATTATACTTGCATAATCTAATCACCGTAAGTAGAACAATATTCTTCCGCGATCTCAACATAAGTTCAATTGCAACAGAATCAGAACCGACGCATCACAGGATAGATCAAACAATTCCATGGTAAAGTTATTTGGAGCGAGTGTTTTTTCAGTGGAATAAGTGTTTCATTTGGAGTGGAATTTTGAGATGCCTGCACGTTGTACTATTTTCTGATGTATTATATCATATTCTTAGAAGCTAAATGCAGTTTGAATATAAGACAAACACCATGAAGCTACCTATCATTATGCTTTGCTTTCTCTACCTCCAGCTTTGTTTTCACCTCAGATCCGTAAGGAGGAGTGTAGACAGAGAATTGTACAGACGGAAAAGATTTTCAGACACACTTAGCTTATCATCAGACAATCCATCGAAGTATTAGCACAGAATGTGGAACTACAAATTATCATCTCCACTCCACCAGTAGTTCAAAATCTCTCGGGACTTTTAACCTGACACAACATATGCTAATATACCTATACATGTATCAGCTGTAATTTTAGCTAGCTATAGGAGCAGAGGTAGTTAGGAAGCAAAGCTTGTTATTGTTGTACCTGGAACTAAGGCCAAATGAGAACCACCGCAGCAGCTGTTCCAATTTTGTTTTCTCTGTTCAGAGAACAACACTATCTGAAGGAATTGCTGATAGTTCTAGCGCTTCGTTCAACAGACCAACAACACAACATGGGTGTCTACAATCACAAGAAGGCAACAATATCTAAACTGACGTACTTCGCAACAATATCTTTACCTCTGAACTCCATATTAGAAGGTACACAGAGAAACAGGGGACAAAAAAATAACTCAAAACAGGGGTCAAGGGGATACATACCTCTGATGTAGCCAACGCAGGCGAGATTGGACAGCTCGACGGCTGTTCTTCTACCTTCGGCGAACTCGGCGCTTCTTCTACCTCCGGCGAACTCGGCGCTTCTTCCTGCGGCGAACTCGGTGTCGACATTGGATGCTTCGTCCAAAATTGACCTGATGGAGATTCGAGCCGAGGACCCTCCCTTCTTATAGAAGCCAACAACAATCCTGGTCGGCAGCTCCATTGATTTGCGTTGGACAAGGACACGGACTGCAATCCATCCAAATCGATTTGTGTTGGACAAGGAGACTGCAATTCCATCCAAATCATACACGGGAGCAGATGCATAGGTTGAGAAGGTTACGTCGGGGGAGGCGGGAGAGGACTGGCTGTGGCGGACAGGTCACAGCGGAGCGTGCTCGCCGCCGGCGCTGGCCGACGGCGTACCCAACCTGAGCTGTGCCCCCTTCGCAGCGCCAACGAGGTCCGGCGCCCTTCTCGCGCGCAAGTGTTGGAAATATGCCCTAGAGGCAATAATAAATAGGTTATTATTATATTTCCTTGTTCACGATAATCGTTTATTATCCATGCTAGAATTGTATTGATAGGAAACTCAGATACATGTGTGGATACATAGACAACACCATGTCCCTAGTAAGCCTCTAGTTGACTAGCTCGTTGATCAATAGATGGTTACGGTTTCCTGACCATGGACATTGGATGTCGTTGATAACGGGATCACATCATTAGGAGAATGATGTGATGGACAAGACCCAATCCTAAGCCTAGCACAAGATCGTGTAGTTTGTTTGCTAAGAGCTTTTCTAATGTCAAGTATCATTTCCTTAGACCATGAGATTGTGCAACTCCCGGATACCGTAGAAATGCTTTGGGTGTACCAAACGTCACAACATAACTGGGTGGCTATAAAGGTGCACTACAGGTATCTCCGAAAGTGTCTGTTGGGTTGGCACGAATCGAGACTGGGATTTGTCACTCCGTGTAAACGGAGAGGTATCTCTGGGCCCACTCGGTAGGACATCATCATAATGTGCACAATGTGACCAAGGAGTTGATCATGGGATGATGTGTTACGGAACGAGTAAAGAGACTTGCCGGTAACGAGATTGAACAAGGTATCGGGATACCGACGATCGAATCTCGGGCAAGTAACATACCGATAGACAAAGGGAATTGTATACGGGATTGATTGAATCCTCGACATCGTGGTTCATCCGATGAGATCATCGTGGAACATGTGGGAGCCAACATGGGTATCCAGATCCCGCTGTTGGTTATTGGCCGGAGAACGTCTTGGTCATGTCTGCATGGTCCCCGAACCCGTAGGGTCTACACACTTAAGGTTCGGTGACGCTAGGGTTATAGAGATATTAGTATGCGGTAACCCGAAAGTTGTTCGGAGTCCCGGATGAGATCCCGGACATCACGAGGAGTTCCGGAATGGTCCGGAGGTAAAGATTTATATATGGGAAGTCTTATTTTGGTCGCCGGAAAAGTTTCGCACTTTATCGGTATTGTACCGGGAGTGCCGAAAGGGGTCCGGGGGTCCACCAGCCCCGGGGGGCACATGGGCTGTAGGGGGTGCGCCTTGGCCTATATGGGCCAAGGGCACCAGCCCCAAGAGGCCCATGCGCCAAGAGATAAGGAAAAGGGAGAGTCCTAAAGGGGGAAGGCACCTCCGAGGTGCCTTGGGGGGGAAGGACTCCTCCCTGGCTGCACCCTTCCTTGGAGGAAGGGCCAAGGCTGCCCCCCCTCTCCCTTGGCCCTATATATAGTGGAGGGAGGGAGGGCAGCAATATCTAAGCCCTAGCGCCTCCCTCTCCCTCCCGTAACACCTCTTCCTCCCCGCTTGCGCTTGGCGAAGCCCTGCCGGGATCCCGCTACTTCCA
The DNA here is from genome assembly GCF_018294505.1 of Triticum aestivum. Lineage (NCBI taxonomy): Eukaryota > Viridiplantae > Streptophyta > Magnoliopsida > Poales > Poaceae > Triticum > Triticum aestivum. Next base: position 388,583,526 of record NC_057796.1, read on the forward strand.
CCACCACGCCGTCGTGCTGCTGGATCTCCGTCAACCTCTCCCCCCCTTGCTGGATCAAGAAGGAGGAGACGTCACTGCTCCGTACGTGTGTTGAACGCGGAGGTGCCGTCCGTTCGGCGCTAGGATCATCGGTGATTTGGATCACGACGAGTACGACTCCATCAACCCCGTTCTCTTGAACGCTTCCGCTCGCGATCTACAAGGGTATGTAGATGCACTCCTTCCCTCTCGTTGCTAGTAAACTCCATAGATTGATCTTGGTGATGCGTAGAAAATTTTGAATTTCTGCTACGTTCCCCAACAGTGAAATCATGAGCTAGGTCTATGCGTAGTTTCTATGCACGAGTAGAACACAAAGTAGTTGTGGGCGTCGATGTTGCCAATTCTTCTTGCCGCTACTAGTCTTATCTTGTTTCGGCGGCATTGTGGGATGAAGCGGCCCGGACCGACCTTACATGTACTCTTACGTGAGACAGGTTCCACCGACTGACATGCACTAGTTGCATAAGGTGGCTAGCGGGTGTCTGTCTCTCCCACTTTAGTCGGAACGGATTCGATGAAAAGGGTCCTTATGAAGGGTAAATAGAAATTGGCATATCACGTTGTGGTTTTACGTAGGTAAGAAGCGTTCTTGCTAGAAACCTATACAAGCCACGTAAAAACTTGCAAAGACAATTAGAGGACGTCTAACTTGTTTTTGCAGCATGTGCTATGTGATGTGATATGGCCAGAAGATGTGATGAATGATATATGTGATGTATGAGATTGATCATATTCTTGTAATAGGAATCACGACTTGCATGTCGATGAGTATGACAACCGGCAGGAGCCATAGGAGTTGTCTTTATTTTGTATGACCTGCGTGTCATTAAATAACGCCATGTAAATTACTTTACTTTATTGCTAAGCGCGTTAGCCATAGAAGTAGAAGTAATCGTTGGCGTGACAACTTCATGAAGACACAATGATGGAGATCATGATGATGGAGATCATGGTGTCATGCCGGTGACAAAGATGATCATGGTGCCCCGAAGATGGAGATCAAAGGAGCAAAATGATATTGGCCATATCATGTCACTATTTGATTGCATGTGATGTTTATCAAGTTATGCATCTTATTTGCTTAGAACGACGGTAGTAAGTAAGATGATCCCTCACTAAAATTTCAAGAGACGTGTTCCCCCTAACTGTGCACCGTTGCGAAGGTTCGTTGTTTCGAAGCACCACATGATGATCGGGTGTGATAGATTCTAACGTTCGAATACAACGGGTGTTGACGAGCCTAGCATGTACAGACATGGCCTCGGAACACATGCGAAACACTTAGGTTGACTTGACGAGCCTAGCATGTACAGACATGGCCTCGGAACACAAGAGACCGAAAGGTCGAACATGAGTCGTATAGTAGATACGATCAACATGGAGATGTTCACCGATGATGACTAGTCCGTCTCACGTGATGATCGGACACGGCCTAGTTTGACTCGGATCATGTATCACTTAGATGACTAGAGGGATGTCTATCTGAGTGGGAGTTCATTCAATAATCAGATGAACTTCATTATCATGAACATAGTCAAAAGGTCTTTGCAAATTATGTCATACGCTTTAGTTCTACTGTTTAAGATATGTTCCTAGAGAAAATTTAGTTGAAAGTTGGTAGTAGCAATTATGCGGACTGGGTCCGTAAACTGAGGATTGTCCTCATTGCTGCACAGAAGGCTTATGTCCTTAATGCACCGCTCGGTGTGCTGAACCTCAGCGTCGTCTGTAGATGATTACGAAACATCTGACATACACGTGTTGATGACTACGTGATAGTTCAGTGCGTAATGCTAACGGTTTAGAATTGTGGCACCAAAGACGTTTTTGAAATGTCGCAGAACATATGAGATGTTCCGAAGACTGAAATTGGGATTTCGGACTAGTGCCCACGTCAAGAGGTATGAGACCTCTGACAAGTTTCTTAAGCCTGCAAACTAAGGGAGAAAAGCTCAATCGTTGAGCATGTGCTCAGATTGTCTGAGTACCACAATCGCTTGAATCGAGTGGGAGTTAATCTCCCAGATGAGATAGTGATGGTTCTCCATAGTCACTACCACCAAGCTAGTAGAGCTTCGTGATGAACTATAACATATCAGGGATAGTTATGATGATCCTTGAGCTATTCGCGATGTTTGACACCGCGAAAGTAGAAATCAAGAAGGAGCATCAATTGTTGATGGTTAGTAAAACCACTAGTTTCAAGAAGGGCAAGGGCAAAAGGGATACTTCATGAAACAGCAAATCATTTGCTGCTCTAGTGAAGAATCCCAAGGTTGAACCCAAACCCAAGACTAAGTGCTTCTGTAATGAGAGGAACGGTCACTGAAGCAGTACTACCCTAGATATTTGGTAGATGAGAAGGCAGGCAAGGTCGACAGAAGTATATTGGATATACGTTATATGAATGTGTACTTTACTAGTACTCCTAGCAGCACCAGGGTATTAGATACCGGTTCGGTTGCTAAGTGTTAGTAACACGAAATAAAAGCTGCGGAATAAATGGAGACTGGCTAAAGGTGAGATGACGATGTGTGTTGGAAGTGTTTCCAAGGTTGATCAAGCATCGCATGCTCCCTCTACCATCGAGATTTGGTGTTTGCATTGAGCATGATTGGATTATGTTTATCGCAATACGGTTATTCATTTAAGGAGAATAATGGTTACTCTGTTTATTTGAATAATACCTTCAATGGTCTTGCACCTAAAATGAATCTCGATCGTAGTGATACACATGTTCGTGCCAAAAGATATAAAATAGTAATGATAGTTCCACATACTTGTGGCACTGCCATTTGAGTCATATTGGTATAGAACGCATGAAGAAGCTCCATGTAGATGGATCTTTGGACTCACTCGTTTTTGAAAAGATTGAGACATGCGAACCATGTCTATTGGTATATATATGCATGAAGAAACTCCATGCAGATGGATCGTTTGGACTCACTTGATTTTGAATCACTTGAGACATGCAAATCATACCACATGGGCAAGATGACTGAAAGGCCTCGTTTTCAGTAAGATGGAACAAGAGAGCAACTTATTGGAAGTAATACATTTTGATGTATGCAGTCCAATGAGTGCTGAGGCATGCAGTGGATATCGTTATGTTCTTACTTCACAGATGATTTGAGTAGATGCTGAGTGTATTTACTTGATAAAACACAAGTCTGAATTATTGAAAGGTTCAAGTAATTTCAGAGTGAAGTTGAAGATCGTAGTGACAAGAGGATAAAATGTCTGTGATATGATCATAGAGATGAGTATCTGAGTTACGAGTTTGGCACACAATTAAGACATTGTGGAAAGTGTTTCACAATTAATACCGCCTGGAACACCATAGTGTGATGGTGTGTCCGAACATCATAACTGCACCCTATTGGATATGGTGCATACCATGATGTCTCTTATCGAATTACCACTATCGTTTATGGGTTAGGCATTAGAGACAACCGCATTCACTTTAAAAGGGGCACCACGCAATTCCGTTGAGACGACACCGTTTAGAGAAACCTGAGTTGTCGTTTCTTAAAAGTTTGGGGCTGCGATGCTTATGTGAAAAAGTTTCAGCTGATAAGCTCGAACCCAAAGCGGATAAATGCATCTTCATAGAAACCCAAAACTTTTGGGTATACCTCCTATTTCAGATCTGGAAGCAAAAGTAATTGCTTCTAGAAACGGGTCCTTTCTCGAGGAAAAGTTTCTCTCGAAAGAATTGAGTGGGAGGATGGTGGAGACTTGATAAGGTTATTGAACCGTCACTTCAACTAGTGTGTAGCAGGGCACAGGAAGTTGTTCCTGTGGCACCTACACCAATTGAAGTGGAAGCTTATGATAGTGATCATGAAACTTCGGATCAAGTCACCACCAAACCTCGTAGGACGACGAGGATGCGTGCTACTTCAGAGTGGTACGTAATCCTGTCTGAGATATCATGTTGTTGGACAATACTGAACCTACGAGCTATGGAGAAGCGATGGTGGGCCCATATTCCGACAAATGGTTAGAAGCCATGAAATCCGAGATAAATGGATCTTTAAGAAGAAGACGGACGTGGACGGTAATGTTACCGTCTATGAAGCTTGACTTGTGGCTAAGAGTATTTCCACAAGTTCAAGGAGTTGACTACGATGAGATTTTTCTCATCCGTAGCGATGCTTAAGTCCGTCGGAATCATGTTAGCATTAGCTACATTTATGAAATCTGGCAGATGGATGTCAAAACAAGTTTCCTTACCAGTTTTCGTAAGGAAAGGTTGTATGTGATACAATCAGAAAGGTTTTGTCGATCCTAAGGATGCTAAAAGGTATGCTAGCTCCAGCGATCCTTCCATGGACTAGAGCAAGCATCTCGGAGTCAGAATATACACTTTGATGGAGTGATCAAAGTTTTTGGGTTTATACAAAGTTTGTTAGAAACTTATATTTACAATAAAGTGAGTGGGAGCGCTACAACATTTCTGATAAGTATATGTGAATGACATATTGTTGATCCGAAATGATGTAAAATTTCTGGAAAGCATAAAGGGTTGTTTGAAAAGAGTTTTTCAAAGGAAGACCTGGATAAAGCTGCTTACATATAGGGCATCAAGATCTATAGAGATAGATCAAGACGCCTAATGATACTTTCAAAGAACGCACACCTTGACATGATTTTGAAAGAGTTCAAAATAGATCAGCAAAGAAGGAGTTCTTGGTTGTGTTACAAGGTGTGAGTATTGAGTAAGACTCAAGACCTGACCACAGTAGAAAAGAGAGAAAGGACGAAGGTCGTCCCCTATGCTTCAGACGTAGGCTCTACAGTATGCTATGCTGTGTACCGCACATGAAGTGTGCCTTGCCATGAGTTGGTCAAGGGGTACAATAGTGATCCGGGAATGGATCACATGACAGCGGTCGAATTTATCCTTAGTATGTAGTGGACTAAGGAATTTTCTCGATGATGGAGGTGAAAAGGAGTTCGTCGTAAAGGGTTACGTCGATGCGAACTTTGACACTAATCCGGATGACTCTGAGTAGTAAACCGGATTCGTATAGTAGAGCAATCATTTGAAATGGCTCCAAATAGCGCGTGGTAGCATCCACAAGATGACATAGATATTCGTAAAGCACACACGGATCTGAAAGGTTCAGACCCGTTGACTAATAACCTCTCTCACAAGCATAACATGATCAAACCAGAACTCATTGAGTGTTAATCACATAGAGATGTGAACTAGATTGTTGACTCTAGTAAACTCTTTGGATGTTGGTCACATGGTGATGTGACCTATGAATGTTAATCACATGGTGATGTGGACTAGATTATTGACTCTAGTGCAAGTGGGAGACTGTTGGAAATATGCCCTAGAGGCAATAATAAATAGGTTATTATTATATTTCCTTGTTCACGATAATCTTTTATTATCCATGCTAGAATTGTATTGATAGGAAACTCAGATACATGTGTGGATACATAGACAACACCATGTCCCTAGTAAGCCTCTAGTTGACTAGCTCGTTGATCAATAGATGGTTACGGTTTCCTGACCATGGACATTGGATGTCGTTGATAACGGGATCACATCATTAGGAGAATGATGTGATGGACAAGACCCAATCCTAAGCCTAGCACAAGATCGTGTAGTTCGTTTGCTAAGAGCTTTTCTAATGTCAAGTATCATTTCCTTAGACCATGAGATTGTGCAACTCCCGGATACCGTAGGAATGCTTTGGGTGTACCAAACGTCACAACATAACTGGGTGGCTATAAAGGTGCACTACAGGTATCTCCGAAAGTGTCTGTTGGGTTGGCACGAATCGAGACTGGGATTTGTCACTCCGTGTAAACGGAGAGGTATCTCTGGGCCCACTCGGTAGGACATCATCATAATGTGCACAATGTGACCAAGGAGTTGATCACGGGATGATGTGTTACGGAACGAGTAAAGAGACTTGCCGGTAACGAGATTGAACAAGGTATCGGGATACCGACGATCGAATCTCGGGCAAGTAACATACCGATAGACAAAGGGAATTGTATACGGGATTGATTGAATCCTCGACATCGTGGTTCATCCGATGAGATCATCGTGGAACATGTGGGAGCCAACATGGGTATCCAGATCCCGCTGTTGGTTATTGGCCGGAGAACGTCTCGGTCATGTCTGCATGGTCCCCGAACCCGTAGGGTCTACACACTTAAGGTTCGGTGACGCTAGGGTTATAGAGATATTAGTATGCGGTAACCCGAAAGTTGTTCGGAGTCCCGAATGAGATCCCGGACGTCACGAGGAGTTCCGGAATGGTCCGGAGGTAAAGATTTATATATGGGAAGTCTTATTTTGGTCGCCGGAAAAGTTTCGCACTTTATCGGTATTGTACCGGGAGTGCCGAAAGGGGTCCGGGGGTCCACCAGCCCCGGGGGGCCACATGGGCTGTAGGGGGTGTGCCTTGGCCTATATGGGCCAAGGGCACCAGCCCCAAGAGGCCCATGCGCCAAGAGATAAGGAAAAGGGAGAGTCCTAAAGGGGGAAGGCACCTCCGAGGTGCCTTGGGGGGGAAGGACTCCTCCCTGGCCGCACCCTTCCTTGGAGGAAGGGCCAAGGCTGCGCCCCCTCTCCCTTGGCCCTATATATAGTGGGGGGGGGAGGGAGGGCAGCAATATCTAAGCCCTGGCGCCTCCCTCTCCCTCCCGTAACACCTCTTCCTCCCCGCTTGCGCTTGGCGAAGCCCTGCCAGGATCCCGCTACTTCCACCACCACGCCGTCGTGCTGCTGGATCTCCATCAACCTCTCCTCCCCCCTTGCTGGATCAAGAAGGAGGAGACGTCGCTGCTCCGTACGTGTGTTGAACGCGGAGGTGCCGTCCGTTCGGCGCTAGGATCATCGGTGATTTGGATCACGACGAGTACGACTCCATCAACCCCGTTCTCTTGAACGCTTCCGCTCGCGATCTACAAGGGTATGTAGATGCACTCCTTCCCTCTCGTTGCTAGTAAACTCCATAGATTGATCTTGGTGATGCGTAGAAAATTTTGAATTTCTGCTACGTTCCCCAACAGCAAGCACGGAAGTCGCCTTCTTCGCCAAATTCCTGAGCACGGCACCGCACAGGGACAGGTGCCGGCACCGGAGCAGCAGAACACAGGCGACCCACGGCGACGGCGCAGGGGGGCTGCAGCAGCTGGTCCAGTGTGGCCACAAGCTTATCACCAAAACTCTTCTTCGCCCACCGCGTCGCGCCTGAACATCTTCTCGGACATCTTCTCCTGCTCCGTCGCGCCGCCCCTTCTGCTCCGTCGCGCCGCCTCTTCTGCCACAGCTCCGCCCAGCTCCGCCCTCCGCAAAGCGTTTGGATAAAACGTACTTTTTTTAACGACTAAACGAGAACGGGCCAAGGCCCAACTGGATCGCAGCCCAGCTAAACGAGAACGTACCGGTCAATCGAGTTGCAGAGACAAAATTTAGTACCACCTCGAATATGTTTTAAAATTCAAACTGAAAGCGTAAAATCACGGGAAAAAGCGCATTGTGACGGTGAACCCGACAAAGTCGATCCGTGCTTTATTATTAGGGAGAGATAATATATATATAGCACAAATGCCCGTGCGTTGCAACGGGAGGAAAAAATTCATACTTCGTAGCCTAATAAGCATGGCCTAAACCACGTGGACGGCGTCGAGGAAGTCCACTTGAGGAAGCCATGCCGGCATCCAAGGAGACAACACGGAGATTCGCCCGAAGAGAAAATGACCGATTTACGTTGCTACAGGGCGGCGTAGCAGACGAACGACATCAGTCGAGAATGGTGGCCCACGGCGGCGTTTACTCGGGAAGGAGAGGCATTCGAAAGAAAGTATTTTTTTTAGAATAGGGAATGGGAGGATAGATGTGTGCATGTGCGTCGATTCTCGCCAGAGCGTGCATGTTATTTTTTGAGAGAAACAAATGCATGCGTGTTGCGTAAGTGAAATGCTTGAAAATGTACACCAGCGCAGTACAATAATATCAAAATGGTTTATCGAGAATTCAAAACAACGTACTATTATAAAATAGTGGAATCCTAGAATCCCAATGCGTAGCACAGTAGAACCCTAAGCCCAGGGTGCGGTCAGCTTTGGCGGTTCTGCCGTCCGAGCACTGATGCAGTGTTTGTTTTAGAACTGCTGGTGGTGCCGCAATTAGCATCTCTTAGCAATTTTTCCATCGAGACACTTTTTTTCATCACTTATGATCTGTTGAAGGTGTATTTTAGCCTCAAGTGAGGAAAGAATGCAGTTTCTTAGCCCAGCTATGCTTTTAGGGCTGCCGTTGAAGATATGATCAATTTTAGGGGTATGCTTACACACCTACCTCAATAATACGCAGAATCAAATGAAGCAACTGATCAGTTTTCTTCTAGACATGAAGGGTCTAAAGAAGGAAAAGAGTGAGAACAAACACATGAGAGTGAATACATAAGAAAGTCGTATACTTTGTGGACCCTCCATGCATATATATTTTGTGAAGTCTTCGTCGTATAGATTTACTAACTTCCTCTGCTGTCGCGACGTATGCCAGGTTCTCCATCGCAATTGATTCTTTGCATAGTGTGTTATGCTTCAGTTCACGATTAGCTGCAATTTGCGCTATTCTTGCTTTCTTTTGCTCAGGCTTCATATTTGCATATTTTTGCCTTTCTCTTGCGCATTTTTTTGTTTTTTGTGCTAGCTCCATATTTGCATATTTCTTCCTCCCTTGTATGCATTTTTCTTGCACATATAAGTTGAATCTTTAATTGTTTTGTTTCACTGATAGGCCTGGCGTCGCTTTTTCAGCTTTTCTTGTTTTTCTTCATTGGTCATCCGTGCATATCGCTCGCTATCTATTTTATTTCTACGTTCCTTGGCATCCAGGACTGGAGATAGTGACCCAAATTGCTTGGCTGCATGAGTGTTTTCAATATTGTATGAATCTTTTATGTTTACTAAAAGAAGAAACTGATTAGATTTTCCTCCATACCACCTCGAGCGTGTCCCCCTTCAGGGATGTTGCACGCTACATCGAGATCAGACCCTATGACCATGACTTCTAAATGTATGTGTTTTGGTGTTCGTGATTTATTATGCAGTCGCATAATGCCGTGTGTGTGCTAACCGGTGTATATATATTACTCCAAAATTGGCTCTAATGTTAGTCCGTGAAGGACACAAAAACAGTACCAAATCCAATCGAACTTTGGTTAAAATCGACCAGCAACAAACTAGGCTCTCTGTTCATTAAATGTCGCTCTTTTATTTCGCATATATAGAAGGTTAATTTATTCTTCCTCTTTTTTTCCTTATTTCCTCGATTCCTTGAAATCCTCTTTAAGAGCCAAGTAGCCACTCTTTCCTTCCGTATTTCATTATATCACGATCCCTCAGATTTCTTCCTTGTATTTCTCGCTCTTTTATTTCGCATATATAGAGAGCTCATTAAGCCTTCTCCCTTTTTCCCCTTATATTTCTTTGATTCTTTTCCTCTTAAGAGGCCAATGATAGCCCACTCTTTCCTTCTTCTTTAGCCTCACTTCCCTTCCATATATTTTTAATATCACGATCCCTGAGATTTGCTTTGTGATACCCAGAAAATTTAAACACCTATATAAATTGGGTAGATTTTATTTAGCGGAGCGAGGTGGGACTATTTATTATATGAGTCAACCTGACTATCTGCACATAACATCATCTAGCCCAGTTGGCTGCGACATTGTTTACTGGGCTGGAGATTTTGAGTTCAATTCCTCCCATCGGCAATTGGCAAGTAATTTTGAGACGATTTGTTTGGGCCACCCAGATAGGTGGGCCTGATTTGTTCGGCCTGGCCGGTTCGATTCCTAAAAGGGTGCTGAATTTCTTTTCCGTCTTGCGACCCCGAATTAGTAACACCTTGTTTATATTACGATTTTGTCCATACAAATTGTAAAAGCATATTATGACATGAGAAGAAAGCGTATTGTGACGGTGAACCCGACAAAATCGATCCGTGCTTTATTATTAGGGAGAGATTAGGGAAAGATTAAATTAATTAGGGAAAGACTGTTAACGTAACTTCGTTCGCCGGAGGATTATTGTTTAACAGTTTTTTTTAGAGGATTTTTTTTTCCAGAATTTGACAGGTTGTTTGTGGGGGCTTGGTTGGGGGAGCCGGCTGCACCCCCTCGTCCCCTGGTCCGTTCATCGGCAAGGGCAAGACATCGTGGGTCGGTGATGCTAGCCAGGTTTGGTTTGGTCCAGGTCACGCTCGTCTCTCCTCGCTGGGTGCCCATTTCGTCCGCCCACTCCGCCCCGACGCAGCGCCGTCGCGCACGCACGCGGGTTGCGGGCCGCACGCAGCCAGTGAGCCACTATCCCTCACCCGCCTTTGCGTCGGCTCCACCGCACCGCCCCCGCCCTCCGCCGCCGCTCCCCCGCGTTGCGTTGCCACCGAACCCGCCGCCGGCCGCCGAAGCAGCTAGCTCGCTCGCTCGCTCGCCCCGGGAGGACCGGATCGCCCTCCTCCCCGCCGCCGCGCCCGATCCGGCCGCGGCCCGCTTTTCCGTCCCAGATCTTACCGGCGTCCGTCCTTCTCTCCGTGCCCTGTCCGTCTCGATCCCCGAATCCGTCGCCCCGCGCACCAGTCCAGTCCCGATCCCCCTCCGCTGGTGCTGGACTGGCGTGGAGCGGATAAGATCCATCCCGTTCGGACGCGGTTCCCGTCGCTGGTAAGGAAGCCCTATCTTCGCTTTGGTTTTTGTCTCGTATAGGCTTTGGAGTCTTTTCCTTTATTCAGTAAGTATCCAAAACAGATCTTTCTTCTCCAAATCGATCGCAGTTGGACCCGTCACATAGGGCTACACGAGGTTCCCTGAGCTAATGCTACTTGTAGAGGTCTGTTTGCGTCGATCCAATTGGAGGTTCAGCTGAACCACTGTGCCCCCCGGTAAGCCTGCCATTTGTCGGTGGCTTGGTGGTTGTGATCGCTGAGTGCCGGCCGGAGTCGATGGAAAGTCGGCGTCTTGGCTGTGGTTCCATGATCGCAGATTAGTCTTTGGCAAAGTCAGATATCGCTGTGTGTTCTAGGTTGTGATTGGGTGACACAATTGAGTGTCATCTCTTAGATAGCGTAATATTATCCTAGTCGCTAGTCTTTTGCTTTGCACTGTACTGAGCATGCGAATGTTGTTCACTGTAATTTCTGAATGTCCAGCGTGTAGGTTCTTCAAATTCTAGTGTTATCTATTCTATGTCGGCGTGTTAGTATATTCCTATCTAACATACAGAATTTGTTGCAGGCAGAGGCTGTGCGAAGGTGGCGTTGGATTAATTTACTGTCTGGCTAATTATGCTGCCCACTTATGACTCATGCTTCTGTTTGCCCACGTCACTCCTTATCGCTCATTGTCAGTGATCTTTAAATAGTTTCCACCTCGACTACAAAAGAAGCAGCTATGCGGCTTTCTTCTTCTCTTCAAGATTTGCCAACTTTCTCCAGAATTGAAACTTTAGAAAGGGGCTCTAGCATTGGTGGTGATCTGAGCTCAGGGCGTGCGAAGCCTGTCCGCACACTTCAAAGAGAAGGTCCTGTAGCAAGCTTTTCCAAAGAGAGAACGCCCCCATCATCACCAACAAATCGAAAGAAATGGATGAGAACAGTTGGTTGGGCTGTTGGTCTGATCCTATTGGTGTGCTTCATATATGCTTCTTTGAGATATTTCCATGTCTTTCTCTCAGAAGGTAGCTCTGAATACTATGTGATTCTTGATTGTGGCAGCACTGGTACAAGAGTGTATGTTTATGAGTGGTCCATCAATCATAATGATGGAAATTCATTTCCTATTGCTTTGAAACCTTTAGGAAATGCTCCTAAGAAAAAATCTGGTAAATTAATTGGGCGTGCCTATCAACGAATGGAAACTGAACCTGGGTTGAGCAAGCTTGTTCACAATGAAACTGGTATGAAGAAGGCAATCGAGCCCCTCCTTCAAATGGCTGAGCGACAGATCCCAAGACGCGCACACAAGCACACTCCTGTTTTTCTATATGCCACAGCTGGTGTCCGCAAGCTACCCACTGCAGATTCAGAGTGGCTTATGGATAAGGCTTGGGATGTTCTGAAGAATTCATCATTTTCTTGTAGTAGAGACAGAGTTAAGATCATCAGTGGCATGGAAGAAGCTTATTATGGATGGGTAGCTCTTAACCACCACCTGAACATGCTTGGCACCTCATCTTCTGCTTCTGAAATGACTTATGGTTCACTTGATTTAGGCGGATCATCATTACAGGTTACATTTGAGACTGACAAAGCCGTCCAAGGTGACACAGGCGTTGGTCTGACCATTGGTTCTGTCAATCATCAACTTAGTGCTTATTCTCTTTCTGGTTATGGATTAAATGATGCATTCGATAAATCTGTGGCACATCTAGTGAAGATGCTGGGAGGAACAGCTGGTAATGGCAAAGTTCAGGTCAAACATCCTTGTCTACAAACTGGATACAGGGAAGATTATGTTTGTTCTTACTGCCAGCCACTCAAACAAGATGGAAGTCCCAGTGTTTCAGCAAAGACAACAGGAAAAGAGAAGCAGGGAACAGCTGTTGAACTGATCGGGGCTCCTCAGTGGAAAGAATGTAGTGATCTTGCAAAAGTAACAGTGAATCTTTCAGAGTGGTCCAATTCAAGTTCTGGACTTGATTGCAACCTTCAACCTTGTGCTCTTGCCAGCACCTTTCCGCAACCACATGGGCAGTTTTATGCAATGTCTGGTTTCTATGTGGTCTTCAAATTTTTCAATTTGACTCCTGATGCTACTCTCGTTGACGTTCTAAAAAGAGGTCAGGAATTTTGTGAAAAACCATGGGATGTTGCAAGGAGTAGTGTTCCACCGCAGCCTTTCATAGAGCAGTATTGCTTCAGGGCTCCTTATATTACATCACTTCTGAGAGAGGGACTGCAAATCAAAGATAACCAAGTGATAATCGGTTCAGGTAGTATCACTTGGACTCTTGGTGTTGCTTTGCTAGAGGCTGGGCAGGCACTGTCAAGGATGGATATTCAAGGATACATTTTACTGCACCGGGAGATAAACCCAAATATTCTTATTGTATTGTTTCTGATTTCAATCGTGTTGGTCATATGTGCAATATTGTGCGTTAGCAATTCCATCCCAAGGTCATTCCGCAAATCCTATTTGCCGCTTTTTAGGCCGAACAGCGGAGGTAGTTCTGCACTTGGTATGGGGTCGCCTTTCAGATTTCATTTATGGAGACATATTAATTCAGGTATGTGCTTAAATTTGTCTTTGTATCGAGCTTTCATCTTGTGTTTATTCCTCTATCGTGTAAAGGCTGCAGTGCTAGTGTTGTTTTACTCACATTTCTATTGACCATTATGTACCATTTTTAGGACTTCAAGCTATTTAATTTATTATCCTGCTTTATTTTGAGTGTCAAATTTGTTACACCACTTAACCTACTAAGAGTGCTTCTAAGAAGCAGCATCACATAGAAATCTTGCATGTTGGAACACCTAGGCTCTTTATTGTTTCACTGTACTTCATTTAATATGAGTTCCTGCTATATTTGACTAAATTCTTGTGATGAGACTTCAGTGAGTCATTCTACCCATTACAGCACTCTACTTTTGTAACGCTGTTATATGAAAATCAGTAACGTTGTTGGAGAATGTGAAGATATTTGCTGTATCACATGTAGTCAAACAATCTTGCAAGTTTTATTTGATTGTTACACTTTCATTCTTGAGATATCAAACTTTTGTGTTTGCTTCACCTTGCCTTCCTCTCTGCACAGGTGATGGGAGAACAAAGACACCATTGAGCCCTACTGTTGCTGGGTCAGAGCCCCATCCATTCAGCATGACCCATGGATTAGGAGGCAGCAGCGTCCAGCTTATGGAATCTTCCAGGCAATCGTTGGGTGTATATCATAGCTATTCAGTTGGGAGCTTGGGTCAGATGCAGTTTTCTAGTGGATTACGGAACCCTACCAGAGGTCAGACAACACTTCAGAGCCGGAGATCCCAATCGAGAGAAGATCTCACGTCTTCATTAGCTGATCTTCATATTCCAAAGGTGTAGAGCATTACATTTCAGGATGGCATGACGAGTATGTGATCCCATGCCATGACAGACCCCATGTAAATAATAGCTCCAGTCTGCTTGATTTCTTCTTGTCTAGCCAGAAGGCAATTTTGTCGGCACACTGACAATTCAAAGGTTTAGGATTCACAAAATTTAAAGTATATGACTTGGTGCCTCATGGACATGATACATCCATCCCCTACAATGCAATAGAATCATGCCATAAAGAAAGATGGTCTTGCAGGCAGCTGGGTGTTGTACCAAAGAAATGTTACATGGTTCGCTGATGTGATTGGCCATGGCCATGGCCTGCAAGGTCACCAGCTCAGTTCTTTGGCCCCAAACATCCAAGGCTACCAGACATTATATTGCTGCAACCATCCGGGACTCGTATACTCTTCAAAGGTTCCTAATTATTACAGTATTATTTTAGTTTTACACATAATAAAGATAGCTATGTTCTTGCGTACTATCATTGATGTATCATCTTGTCAGCCTTCTCTTCTTTCCTTGTAACACCATTTGGTACGCAATCTTGAATGTCAAATGGAAATTGAGATCATCGATCAGTAATTTGATTGCCCTTATTTAGATGGAAATTTAGACCATCGACCAGTAATTCGTTTGCATAAGATGCTCCATATGAATCTGTTTCGGTCACAAGTTCATCTGCACAACTTATTTCTTCCGTTTGTCTACAAAGCTTGACATGTTCAAATAACACCGTGCATCTTATACAAATTCAAATACTCCCTCCGTCCCAAAATAAGTGTCTCAACTGGTTGAGACACTTATTTTGGGACGGAGGGAGTAGATCACTAGCATCATCGGTGCAAGCGTGCAACTTGTCCTGTATTTACCACCGTGCATATTATACAAATCGAAAGGATCAGTAACTTCGACTTGGATGTGGTACAACACAATTCCTGAGATCTGCCTCTGATTTTTGACACATGGAAGTTTCCTTTTCTGAACAACTTAGAGCAACTTCAATAGATCCCGTATCCTTAAAAGATTACCGGTTAAGGGAAAAAAGGCCTCCAACAGTTCCCGTAAACCTGATTCTTTTTACGGATCCCACATAATCACGCCCCCGCCTCGCATGTTTCCGGGAAGAAAGCTTTCTAAAAACTAGATAATACCCCGCGCGTTGCTGCGGGACTTGTAGGTTGAAGAAAAATGTGTACATAGTGAATGAATAAGAAAGTATGTTTGGACATTTGAGCCATTCAGTAATCAGGGACTGGTACTAAAGGTCGAGAGAAACCAAATTAGTTGAAATAGCATGTTCCTGCTCGAGAAGCAATGACATAAATTTTATCTGCAGAAGAAAAATTATCTATAAAAACTATAAACGTTCTAGGACTAAAGAGGCTAATGGCTATGGAAATGAATATAACAATATTTCTAGCCCTCAAGCATGGAACAAATAGAACAACAAATGCACAAACTTAAGAAAAAGCAGTTGAGTACGAAAGAACCTAATAAAGGCATGAAAATTTAATCTTGATAAAGTAAGGTGATATGACTCATCGTATATTCGTATGGGCCACGGAGATGGATCCCAACCATTTCTTACTTGGAAAAAATATAGGCAAGAAATAAGATATCCCATTTCATTAGCTTTAATAACCTCATCTTAATTCTGGTACTTACTCTCTGGTCGTGTGTCATGCCTCCGGCTACGTCGGCGGACATCGAGTCGCCTGGTCTTGGCAACCTAGACGATTGTGCAGGATCCAGCTATCAGGCGAGCTGCGATTCAGCATGAGAGAGCTCGGTGAGCTGGCTGGTGGCCCCGGGACCACCAGTAAGTGTGTGTGTGTGAGCAGGCGTACTTCCTCCTCCCTCTGTATCTCCAATTCCCCATCCCAAACTCTCATGTATCCTTATGTTGAAATAGATGATTTGGTCATGAGAGTTTGGGATGGGGAATTGGAGATACAGAGGGAGCAGTGACACTGGTTGTGAATCGTTGAGGCAGATTTATACCTACACCACAAGGTCGAGCTATCCATGTAGGTGAAATTACTCTACTTACCTGAGGCAAGCAGAGCGCGAGAACGAAGAGAGCAGAGCGCCTATTCTTCCTCCTCGACTGCAGCCACACCGACTGGCTTGTCGGGCACCACGCCGGAGCAAGGAAGGAGGGGCTCTCCTTGGTGGAGCTGCGACGATGGCGCGGGGTGGGTGTGGAGGGCAGTCCCGGCCGGGCGAATCCGATGCGAACGGTCCGACGAAGATGTTGTAGCAGTTGATGGCGCCGGCGGCACTAAGCAGGACGGGCGCTGCGTCAGCCGGGTACACTTGGAACACGCACCAGCGACAGTGCCTGCAGACAGCGCCGGCGCATCGGCGAGAGGGAGGTGGCCGCAGACCAGATGCAGCAGGTCCGGCAGGAAGCCCGCGCACTTGCTCCTGCTCTTCCTCCATGTCAGTCGTCTCACAGCTGATCTTCAATCCTGCAACAGAGCGATGGGCTGATGATGATAAGCCAAGTGCAGCAATTGATCCGATCGGGATTTTGTTATGGGTACTTCGCATCCTAGCGTGGAGGGTGTCCTCGTGGTCGTAAATGGGCGCTTGAGGGTGGCGGCCTGAGGTGGAGAAGAGAGGCCGATGTGAGGCACCAGGAAGGCGTTGTTGTTGCCGGTGACCCGCTGCTGGTGCGTGGTAGCGCAGTCCAGGCGAAGCCGATGCGGGGCAACGGCGAAGCGCCGCGGGTGCCGCCGATGCGCTGCGGGCGCGCAGCAGTGCCGGGCAGGCATGGTGTGATTGTGAGACATCGCGCGATGAGGTAGTGCGCACGGGAGCTCGATTCCGGTGGCGACGGGTTGATTAAGAATGAAGGTAAGACGACTCGCCTCTGTGCTTTTCGACTGCCTAGTCAGTTATAGAAGGAATCTCCCTCCTTTGTACAGTAAATTTGTGCATGATGCTTCATAGTGGATTATAGTTATGAGGAGATTAAAGTTGAGGAAGAGTCGGTTTGGTGGGAAGAGGAGAGAACATATGTTACAGATCCGGAGATTGGCTGGTCCTCGGTTGGTTCTGGACACCCGTAATGGAAGGAGATATCGTTTTTACATGTGGGATCTATTTGATGACATTGACAACTTACAACGACGTGGCACATTGCTGATGTGGACAGTGTGCATGGTGAGAGAATCAGGAATAGTGGGGAGCAACTTCTTAAGAATGATAGATTGGCGGGCTGAAGTTTTAGGATGGAAGCGCCCCGCTCCACCTCGGGCCATCGCCGAGCGTGCCTCCTTTTCGTGCTCCGCCTCCGTACGCGCAACACCGCCTCCTCTTCCCGGCCGCAGCTCCGTCTCCCCTGCCCGTCCGCCTTCCATGCCCCGCCTTGCCACGCGCAGCTCCGCCTCCCCTCTATGCACATTGTACATTTTTTGTATACAATAGAATATTTTTTCATTTAACATTTTTCAGATACACGATTGATATTTTTTAAATATATCTTTTGATGTCTACTCCTGCTTTTTACATATAGATTGTACATTTTTTGTATACAACAGGAACATTTTTATACACATTTAACTTTTTTTAAATACATGATTAACATTTTTTCCAAGTATATGTATTGATGTCTACTTTTTTCATACAGATTGTACATTTTACATTCTTCTTATACATAGGAAACATTTTTCTTATACACGTTTAGCATTTTTTTTCTTATACACATTCTTTTGGTTTTCTTTGAGTTCTTTTTTTTAATTCATGTCTACTTTTTTCAATACACATTGTAAATTTTTAGTATACATGTGAAACGTTGTTTTGATACACGTTGAGTCTTTTTTCAATTCACAAATATACATTTTTTTCAAATACATGTTTTGAATATTTTTTCGGATACATGTTAAATATTTTTAAAATATACACTAAATTTTTTTAATGGCCAAGAGCATTTTTGTACATTGTACAAATATTTTTTTAAAGTTCACAATCATTTTTTGAAACAGAAGAACATTTATTTAAAATATCATGTACATTTTTTGAATGGAATGATTTATTTATGCGAACATTTTTAATGTAACGTATATTTTTCTGAATGGTAAGAAACATGTTTTTGGAAGACAGCGACTAACCAATTTTCAAATGGATGTTGAATGCTAATAATAAACGGAATGCAAAAACCACAATGGAGAAAAGCATACACATGTACTAGTACATCCACTTGTTTTTTTTTTCTTTTTAGGGAAAAGTAGTGCTTTTTTAGGGGTTTTAGGAAAAACTAGTACAACCAGTTGCACACGTAGAACAACCTGTGCTCATGGACAGAAATGCTTGGTCTATGGCTGTATATACATCATATATGAAAAAAAATAGTAATTAAATAAAGGTTAAAATTTTGAAATAAACTTGGCCTTCCATTTTGGACTTGTAAAAAAAATCCACAAATTGAAACCCCCCACTGACCTCTTTTAGAAAACATAATTTCCAGCCAAAATAATGTGAATAGTGACCTATAATACTAGCACTTATTTTTTTTTCATGAAGTCAACGCTGGTCTTTTATTCCTGAATAATTATACACTAACGCAAAAGTAAGTCAAGTCTATTCTAATTTTTTATACCATTTTGTTTTGTTATTCTTTTTCATATCAGATGTATATACACCCAGGAAACAAGGGCATTTCCCCTGGCTCACTTGGGATACAATCGTTGACCAACCTGGTCATAGGAAAGGAGCAAGCGACAGCCTAGTGCGTACTCTTTGCACAGATCACTCCTGCCTCCCCAGATCGTGACAAGTGGTGCACTGTATGCGTGACTTGTCACAATCTGAGAGTTTCTTTCGTAGATTAGTTTATTCAAAACGTTTTATATCTTAAACCGTGCATCCAAAATTTGAACCGTTTTCATCGTCGGATTCCTCGCATCGAGATTATCAAAACTAGATCCCATGATGATAAGTTTCGATGATTTTTTTCATAAAAAAAGGGACAAAAAAAGAACCGAAGCACGTTTTCCCCTTTCCGAAGAGGCATGACTCCGCCTCTTGCGGAAGTAAATCTGTGCCTCACACGGAAGGGAAAAATGTGATTTTTTTCTTTACGTAGATGCAGGACTGTGCCTCTTGTAGAAGCAAATTCATTCCTCTCGCAGAAGGAAAAGAAAATGCATTTTTTCGTGCCTCTCGCGAAAGCAAATTCATGCCTCCATGAGAAGTAAATCCGTATCTACCGCGGAAGAAAAAAATAAAATGAGTATTTTCGCTTTCTGAGAGCCTCTCGCGAAAGCAAATCCATGCTTTCCCGAGAAGTAAATCCGCACCTTTCACGTAAGAAAAAAAAACAGAAAAACTGTTTTTTTCCTTTCCGAAAGGTACGATCGTGCCTCTCGCGGAAGCAAATGCGCGCCTCCACTAGAAATAAATCCGTGCCTCTCGCGGAAGAAAAAATATAAAACAATTTTTTTCCTTTTTCGAGAAGCAGGATTGTGCCTCTCGCCGAAGCAAATCCGCGCCTCTATCGGAAGGAAAAAAGAAAACTCATTTGTTTCGCACTTTTTCCAAAAAGAAATTCGGGTCCAAAACCTAAGAGAAGCCAAGGAAAAATGAAAAGCCAAAAAAATCATCTAAAAGCCGAAAACGCGTAAAAAAACAAAAAAATAATTCGAAAGGAGCACCTAGAGGGCGACACTTGCCAGCGGCTAAGTGAGCGCCAAGTGGCGCTCTCCCAGCCCATCCAAAGTGACCCTCTGGGGCCTCTCGGAGGAGTACTCGTTGATATTTTTAAGGGGTACTCGTGGATTAGTTGCTCTCGACAACCTGTGGTCGTGTGCTCATGTGCCCTCAAGTCATGTGCAGTGGGGAAGGCCCACACGAGCGATCAATAATATTTGATATATTCGACAAACCTATGCTCATATGTGCTCACTTGCTCACAAAGTTATATTCTATTCCCCCCGTCCCATAATATAAGACATTTTAGCAAGTTGATATTTTCTTATGTCTTTTATGTTCTTGTGAGAAAATACATGAATAGCTTTTAAAACTACATGAACATTTATTCTCATAGAAATAAAAAATATTCCAAACTGTGTGATTTGGTTTAAAAATTTGAATATTTATTTTTGTATGATGGAACATTTCCTAAGTATGATATTTACATTTTTAAATATATGAACACTTATATTCAACTTCGTAAATAATTTTTAAAATACATGAACATTTATCTTCACTTTCATGGACATTCTTTGCATATATGTGACCTTTTTATTATTTTAAACCGATTTTTTTTTAATTTATTTAATAATTTCGATTTTTATAATTGAAGTATAATTGAAATTTGAGTTAGTGGGCCGTGCCAGAGGCCGGGCTACTAAAGTCTACCGTTGAGGCGGCTATATGCCGCTATGTGAGCGGTCAGCGCTAGAATCGCTCCTCCCTTCACGCCGTCACGCCGCCACTCACCTGCCGCCGACAGCCCGCCACTCGCCTCGACGGCCGTCGCCCGTCGCGGGTCCCCGACCGTACTCCCCGCCGCCCCCTCTCCCCCTCCTACATCGTCGCCGCCGTTTCCTCAGTTGCTCCCCCCGACCCCCCACACCCCCAAAGCCCCCTCTGTACTACCCCGCCCCTCCTCTCCATTCCTTCGGGTAGCCCAACGCCGACCATGGGTTTCGCGCAGCTCGTCATCGGCCCCGCCGGCAGCGGCAAGGTGATTGTCTCCGATTCCCGCCCGCTCCCTCTTCCGCTCCATACTTAACTCAATCTCCAGCTTTAATTTGATTGGGGACGAGTTGCTTCGTCGCTCTGACCAATTAGGGTTCTACTTATCCGCTGCTTATTTTGCATGGTTGCACTCCTGCTTTGTTTTAATACCAAGTTTATGCTGTGCTTGATGTGGTTTGGTCCCTGTTTAGACGTGATTTCAGACCAATTATGTAGCAGGTTTGGACCCGGGTGAATCAGTTCAGTGCATCTGCTATTTGTGACTATACCTATATATACTGTATGTATATTATTCCAAATAATTTGAGTGATTGGAGTGGGTTGCACACGGGAGGTTAGAGTATGGTTATGGAGAAGCTGAGAAATACGCAGTGTTTTCTTATCAGTTGTTAATCATATGCAGTCGACCTACTGCTCTGGTCTGTATCAACATTGCGAGACGGTGGGCAGGAGGATTCATATGGTCAACCTGGATCCAGCTGCAGAGCACTTCAGCTATCCCGTATCTACTGGTAAGACTACCCGCACGCTGTTGTGCACATTTATTTTTTACATAGGGTTCTTACTCACCTCTGTTTGGTATTTTTGTAGACATTAGAGAGCTCATATCACTGGATGATGTCATGGAGGAGCTTGGGATGGGACCAAATGGCGGCCTCATCTATTGCATGGAGTATCCTGTTGTTTGAAAGCATGTTAATTTGTCGTTGATTGTTGTCTTCCAAGCTATTTGGTTATGAAGGGGCCCCTTTTGGCATTTCGTCTGCAATGTATTTCTGTTCTGTATTGGTACTTATAAGCGGGTTGGAGGGAAACATTTCACTGCTGGAGCTGAACTGGTCTTATAGCACATCCCTGCAATTGTTCCTCTAGTATATTGATGCTCACAGATTTATTACGTGTTAGTTTGGAAGACCTACTTTTGTGGCAGTTAGAACTGGTGCATCATCTAGATCATACTTCATTACATCTTTGTGCGATGTTTGCACATATACTTTGTTATATCTAGAACTGAACCGCCTTCTGTTTTGTTTTCACCAGCAAAAGTTACATGTTGATGCTCCAGGAGCAAAAAGTTTTGCTGTACCTGCATGATTTGTTATCTGGATAGTAGATACTATGACGCTAAGTTATAGTTTCAGTTTGCTGCTCCATTTGTTGAAGTCATTTGCATGGATGCTGCCTTTCACACTTTGGATTGAATGACATTGCCATGCTGTGAATTTTATTACTGAATCAAGAGTTCTGTTTGTAATCTAGGATGTGGCTGAACTCATTTTATGCAATTCGAAGAGGATGTGAATATTCTTTATTGGCATAAAAACTACTCCCTTCGTTCACAAATATAAGATGTTTTGGATATTTCAGTATGGACTACTTATGGAGTGAAATGAGTGAACAAACACACTAAAACATGTCTATATACATCCGATTCACAAAAGCTAGAACATCTTATATTTGTGAACGGAGGGAGTATCATTTTAGGATCTTATGCTGGCAGTTGTTATTTCCTTAAGAAACCCTTAGGCACCTTGAAGACAATTTGGATGATTGGTTGGATGAACAATTGGAGAACTACTTGGATGATGACTATCTTGTGTTTGATTGTCCAGGTAATATTCTTAATGCATGTTTGCATACTCTAATTATATCTTGTTAGTTAGTTGGACTATTTCATATCACCTACTATTCTTACCACCTACATGGGCCTAACGTAATGAATTTCCTTTTACTTCTTATGTTAAAGTTATGCACTACTGTGTAGTGTGTACATGGTGCCATCTTTACCTATCTCTTATGTGGTTCTGTAACATGTCTTATTTTATGAAAAATCTGAGATACCTAGATTGCTTAACATTACATGAAAGCAGTTAACTCAAGGTCCACATCTTGCTTTGGCAGGCCAGATTGAACTCTTCACTCATGTTCCAGTTCTGCGTAACTTTGTTGAGTATCTGAAACGGAAAAATTTCACTGTTTGCGCTGTGTACCTTTTGGATTCGCAGGTTTGAATCACTAATATAGTTTTCCTTTACAACAACACCGAACTCAAACCCAAGACTGATATCCGTTTGTTTTTCTCGGTACAGTTTGTCAGTGATGTCACAAAATACATTAGCGGTTGCATGGCTTCTCTTTCTGCTATGATTCAACTTGAGCTTCCTCATATCAACATCCTTTCAAAGATGGACCTGGTTTCCAATAAAAAAGATGTAGAAGAGTATGTTCTCTGTAATTTTGTTCTCCCATACTTAGCTGTAACATCTAAAGGTTGCCCTTTTTTTACTGATGATGTTTTTCTATTTTAGCTATCTGAACCCTGAGGCACAGGTTCTTCTGTCACAGCTGAATCGGCAGATGGCACCTCGGTTTCACAAGTTAAACAAGGCTTTAGCTGAACTGGTATGTCTTGAACCTGTAAACTAAATAAAAAATCTCATGCTTTATGAAGCCCTATAACTGTCAATATATTGTGGTCAACTATGTCTTTGTTATGCCATAAACTCATAATCGCCGGTCGTGAATCTCTTGCTTTGAACTGCTATGTTTCTGATGAAAATTGTTTCTTAAGGAAAGCTATGTATCCTGTTTTGGTAGGTAATTTGCTCTAATATTGTGTCTCTGCCTCCAATATTGATGTCAGCACTATAATGTAGGTTGATGATTACAACATGGTGAATTTCATACCACTTGATTTGAGGAAGGAGAGCAGGTATTCCTGTTTGTTTTCTTGGTTTAATTAAAATCTCAGCCCATCTTTACACGGCCAAGCATTCCTTCTTTTCTGCTCAAGTGATCGAAGAAGCCCTTTGCCACTTTGAGCTTCTGATCCTTAGACATGCTACTTCTACTAGTACGCTTGTGGATGCAACTTTAACATCTAGCTGGAAGACACATTCCCTCCTTGCCAGATTCAAATTTCTGGTGGGGTGGTGGTATAATAGCACACTTGACAATTTCTACTACTTTTGTGCTGTTGTTCCATTTTTTTGCTGTCATATACTTGTCTGGTCTTTCTGGAAAATAGTAGTAATAATTATGGAATCAGCACTATACTGAGTGTGAAAATTTCCACCTTGAGATGATTGTTGAGTTGAAATTTATGTGCTATAGCTGGTTTAATTTGAAGTGCAGTGCTGCAGTGAAACAAAACGCTTGAGCAACGTTGAAGTGTAGCGCTTCCATTTGCCGTGCTGATATTAAATTTCCAGTTATTTCCATGGAAGATTTATCTACCTGGTTGTGTTTTTTCGTATCCCTGACCATCCTTGCTTTTGCAGCATTCAGTATGTGCTGTCAAACATCGACAACTGCATCCAGTACGGGGAAGACGCCGATGTGAAGGTTAGGGACTTCATTCCCGAGGAGGATGATTAACCATTTTGATCAAGCAGAAGCAACAAATTAGCCAGTATCATGTAGAATGGGTCCATGGGAGGAGGAATTCACCGCACATGGTAGTATCTGTTTCAATCAATCATTGGTCGAAAAAACAAGACATAATGCATCTGCGAAGAGTGTGTGGGTCACCTTCTTTCTTATGCGTGTGGTTGACTAGCAATTGCTTGTGTAAACAAACCATCATCCTCTTCCGGAGCTCTTGAACCGCATCAGACATGAGCGGTAATACCTACCTAAAATAGTGTATGCGCTAATGCACCAACTCTGCTCCTTTCTTTCTGAACACAACACCGTGAATTCTGGTCGGGCGCTAGGTTATGGAAAGTCTGTCAGATTGTATAGCTCTTCCTTGCAAGGTTGTTCCTTGTTTAGCATCGCATTGCAATCAATGGCTGCCCCTACACACATGAAGTCTTACTGTGCAAAATGCCTTTTAAAGTTTGAATGGACAGAGTGAAAGCATACGCTACATCTCCGTCTTCGCTGAACCTACGTTAATGCATGCATACGACATCCCAGTTTACAAGCTCACCATCACCCGCCCGAAAACCAGGCAGATTTTCCAACTTCACTTTGTTTCTTTGCTTCGAGTGAATTGCAAAAAACCACCACATTGAAGCCTAGGGTTGCAGAAAAGACTGTTCTACGATTTTGTTGTAGAAAGCACTGATTTCGCGCCTAATCATTTGCAGAAAACACCAAACCTTCTGTTGGGGCATTTTAAGCACTATTATGACAGGTGGGGCCCTGTTTCGTCTACGTGGCGTCACGGCCGCGAGCTGACGCCGTCTAACGGCGTGACGGCCGCTCCTGCTCCGCCGTGTGAGTAAAAACTGGATCGATCCAGCTCTCTCCTCACACTCTCGCCTCTGCCTCGCCCTCTCCTCACTCTGTTCTTCTCCCCCGGCGCCGCCACACCGCCGACCGCCGTTCTGCTGCTCCCCGGTGCCATGGTGTCGTGGAGTGACGAGACCAGTGAGGATTCAGTCCTGAACATCTCCTCGTGCGATGGCATCATCAAGGTCAGTTGGTTCGATAGCTAGAGCTAGGGTTAGGGTTAGTGAATTGGGGATTTTGTCACTGAGCTCGATCTGAACCTAGCCTTCTCTTTGCTTGCTCCCGCAGCTTCCAGCTATGATGCACGATCCAAATTTCAATGGCACTAACGTAGATGTGAATGTTTTGTGTGAACACGGTGAGCCGGCCGAGCGTTTTGTTGCATTTGAAGGGATGCACACGG
This sequence comes from Triticum aestivum, assembly GCF_018294505.1. Lineage (NCBI taxonomy): Eukaryota > Viridiplantae > Streptophyta > Magnoliopsida > Poales > Poaceae > Triticum > Triticum aestivum. Next base: position 388,608,987 of record NC_057796.1, read on the forward strand.
GCAGGAGGTTTCTTGGATGTGCTAAGAAGGTATGATTCACATCCTGTGTAAAGGAAGCTGTTTGCTTAATGCTTTGTTTATCAAGCTGTTAAGATTTCTTTAGCTTGGTCTTTGTTTAGCTTGTTTTGACATGCCTTGTCATTAGTGGATTGTACACATTGTTTATTGTGGCCAGTGCTTACTCCTTTGTTTATCAAGTTGTTAAGCTTTGTTAAGTGCTTTGTCTTTGTTTAATTTGCTTTAGCCACTGTGTTGGAGTGTGTTCTCATTAGTGGATGGTAGTCATTGTTTATTATGGTCAGTGCTTAATGACTTGTTTACCAGTGGGCATTGTTTATTTGTGTGCTGTATGGTAAGGAACCTGTCAGCGCTTAGTGACTTGTTTATTTGTCTGTTTAACAGTGCACATATTAGATACCTGAACCTGTTGGTTTGATGGTCTTGAAAATACGATGGAGTATGGCAGTTAATAGTGGTCCTCATCCTACTCGCTTAGATAATTATTTATTCTTTTATTGTTTATAATACAGGAAGGCATAAACTGTGGAGTAGTTCAATGGATTGATTTTGAATGGCCAAACTCAACGGAGAAGGCATTGGCCAAGCTATGGGATATGTATGAGGAGATTAAGTCAGCTAGGACCAATGACAATCTAGAGAGTTCCTTTGCAATTCACAACCTGACAGAAGAGAAGAAGAAACTACAGGAGAACTATGACAGTTTGTATGCTGATGTGAATGCTCTTTTGGATGCCCAGCAGCAGAGGGGTGTGGAGTTAACCAATCAAAAGGAGCAAAAGCAATATCTTGAAGTGAAGATTGCTGAGCTAGAAACTGTAGTTGGCAACTTGAAGGCAGCTGTCAAAGAAAGAGGAGGAGAAGAAGAAACTACAGGAGAACTATGCCAGTTTGTATGCTGATGTGAATTCTCTCTTGGATGCCCAGCAGCAGAGGGGTGTGGAGTTAAACAATCAAAAGGACCAGAAGGAATATGTTGATGTGAAGATTGTTGAGCTTGAAACTATAGTGGGGAACTTGAAGGTAGAGCTGTCAAAGACAGAGGAGGAGGAGAAGAAGATGCTTCAAAACTATGAAACTCTGAAGAACCTCACAGGTGCTCAAGCCAATGTGATTAGGAACTTGAAGTTTAATCATTTGAAGGAGAAGGAGAGGCTGACAGAAGAGAGGCTTAAACTGCAGTATCACATTTCTGAGCTTGGAAAGTCTGAGGAAAAGATAAAGTTGAAGCTTCAGGGTGTGAAGGCCATATTAGATGAGTAGGGTGCCTTCTAATATGATAATCATCTATCAGTTTCTAGATGATAATCTTCTATCCAATACTTTAGTATGAATTTGTGACCCAAATACTTCAGTGATGAATTTGTGATCTATGGTGTTGGATCCAGCAGTGTTGTAATCTAGATGATAATCATCTATTAAGTACTTTAGTATCTATTTCTGAACCTTTATGTATGTATTTTGTGAGATCAGGTGTTGGATCCAACCTTGATGAACCTTTATGAATGTGAGTGCACTTTGATGTTATCTGGTGTATGTGCTTAGTAGAATTTGATATAAGATATTTGGGGCTACCAAGCCTCATTTGATCGACTTATAGACAAAATGACCCTAGGGTGACCCCAAGCCTCATTTCATTGATGAATCGACAAAACGACCCTAGGGTGACCCCAAGCCTCATTACATCGACTTATCGACAAAATGACCCTAGGGTGACCCCAAGCCTCATTTCATCGACTTATCGACAAAATGACCCTAGGGTGACCCCAACCCTCATTTCATCGATGAATCGACAAAATGACCCTAGGGTGACCCCAAGCCTCATTTCATCGACTTATCGACAAAATGACCCTAGGGTGACCCCAACCCTCATTTCATCGATGAATCGACAAAATGACCCTAGGGTGACCCTAAGCCTCA
>NC_057796.1:388611323-388737234 GCF_018294505.1 Triticum aestivum
CCCAAGCCTCATTTCATCGATGAATCGACAAAATGACCCTAGGGTGACCCCAAGCCTCATTTCATCGACTTATCGACAAAATGACCCTAGGGTGACCCCAAGCCTCATTTCATCGACTTATCAACAAAATGACCCTAGGGTGACCCAACCCTCATTGATCATCATAACAAGACAGGAATATCAGCAAAATATCATAGTAAGATAATATCATGATAACCATCATAGCAAGACACAAATTGGAATCATCACAGCAAGACATAAATTGGAATCATCATAACAGTGCATCTAATAGAAGTGCTTATAGTTCATAAAAGCAAGATAATATCATGATAACAACACAACAGTTGCTGGCAGTGCTTGAAGTACCATAACAGCAAGATCATGACATGATGTTTCTTGCTAATAACATCAGACCTCCATAAGAAGTTTGCTTAAAGTACCATAACATAAAAGCCAGATCACATCATCAACAACGTTTGCCATTAGTTCCCTGAAGCATAGAAATAGTCCTTCAGCCTGCTTGGTTTGTTTCTCTGTCTTGGTGGCAAGAAGGGTGCTGTTGTGGCAGTTGCAGCTGTTGAAGCTCTCCTGGTTGCAGATGTTGAAGCTCTCCTGGTTGCAGTTGAGGAAGATCCCCTGGCTGCTGGAGCAGTTGAGGAAGATGGCCTTGCTGCTGGAGCTGCTGAGGAAGATGGCCTTGCTGCTGGAGCTGCCGAGGAAGATGGCCTTCTTGCTGGAGCAGTTGATGAAGATGGCCTTGCTGCTGGAGCAGTTGATGAAGATGCCCTTGGTGGTGCCCTGGTTCCTGCAGTGCTTCCCTGTGTGCTACCCTCCTCTGCCATGTTACTCTGCAATTAAACATGCTAGCTAGTTAATATATACCACTGTAAAAAACAAAAAGAATGGCAGCAAGTACTAACCTCATGTTTGTTCTTTCTCATTGCTAGACTTGGCTTTAGGGTCTTATGGCATGATGTGTATCTGTGACCCACAAGATTGCAATTGTTGCATGTAATTGATGCCATCCTAGATGTATCTTCAGGTTCTGGTGGCTCAAACTGGCTCTTTCTCCTCTTGGTTTGCTGCTTCCCTGGCTTATCCTTGAACACTGGAGGTTCTATGTCTCTAGTTTTGGTCTTGGGCCAGAGATCAGGTCCAGGTACAGGAAATATGATTGGGCTATATGCTCCCAGATACATAGACTTTTTGAAGAACTCATGAACAAAGTCTTCAGGCCTCAGTTTGGCTTTGGCAATAGCTGCTATTGCATGCTTACATGGCATTGTAGTCATATCCCATTTTCTGCAACCACATGTCCTATGATGCAAGTTAACTGAATAAGTTTTTTCATTGCTTGTCACTTGGTAGATATTTGGCCCAGCCATCAGTGCTTGACAGTTCCTAGATTGTTTCTTTGCCTCTTCAAGCAACTCAGCATATGTTGGGCATATATCCCACTTTGCTACCTCTGTCTTAGTCCTATTTCCATTGAACCTAACCATCAACTTAGTCCTGATTCCATCTACCATGGTCTTTATTGGTTTACCCCTCACATCTAATATCATATTGTTAAAAACCTCACTAGTATTGTTGACCACTAAGTCAGTTTTACAATTGAAGTCCATGGCATATCTAGCCCAAGCATGTCTAGGAACTTTATTAAGCCAAGACCAAGCAGCCTTGCACTCTTGCTTAAGAGCATCCATTGCAGCTACATGCCCATGTTCAGTATAAGAGTAACTAGACTTATCCATGTACTTCTTTAACTCTGACCCCCTAAAACCAGCAGTCTGAAAGTTTTGATAGATGTGTCTAAGGTAGAATCTATGTGGGCAATTGGGGAATACATGATGCACAACATTTAGAAGGCCTTGTTTGAAAAAATGACCAACATCACAACTACATCCAAGTAAATATATGAGCAAGAAACAACTAAGCAATGCATATGAACAATAATTATGAACTACATCTAAGCTATCAGTTTGCAATTACCTTCTGTCTGTCAGAGATTATGGCGTAATAACCAAATCCCCCTAATTCTCCACCAATTGCTATCTTTAGTTCTGCCAGAAACCAAGTCCAACTCTTTGTGTCTTCTTTGTCCACAACTGCAAAAGCAATGTGGTATATGTTGTTATTCCCATCCCTTCCTGTGGCAGCTAAAATTTGTTGGCCAGTAGATAGCTTGATGAAGCATCCATCCACACCTGCAATGGAAGACAACACAAGTAAGAAATAAAGCATCTATGAACACATGCTAGGTATAACAAAGTTCAGTAATAACCTATGAATGGTCTGCATCCATTCAGAAATCCTTCCTTGCAAGCATTCAAACAAATGAACAACCCATGGAACCTTGGATTCTTGCTTGGATGATCTTTTAAGAACTTAGTAGTGACAATGCACCTACTACCTGGATTTGTGTCTAGCACAGCCTGCAAGTAATCCCCGATCCTAGTATATTGCCCCCTTTGATCTCCTTGCACTATCTTAATAGCTTTGTTCTTAGCCCTATAGGCCATATGAGTGTTGATCTCAACTCCATACTTGCTCTTCAGATTTTGCATTATTGTACTAATTGATGTGTTCAGGTCTGTTCTTATTGCTTCTAGAACCTCATGTGTAACCCACTTTGTAGTCACCTTGGTGGTCTCTGCTACAGTTGGACATGTGTGCACCAGATTAGTTTTCCTAATGCAGAAAGTTCTCTCATTTGACAGCACAGAAGATGCAATGTAGAAAGGGCAGTCTTCATGGGTGCACTGCTATAATTCTGTCATTACAATTCCTATGAAACTCATAGTTTCTGTTCTGTGCTATGTGAAATGTGAGAAGCGCCCTTCTAAATTGGTACACATTATCAAAACAGAGCTTCTTAACAAACTGCAGCTCAGGGCTCTCTCTATCCTCAGAATACCATATCCTTGGTTTTTGTTTCTTGGCCCTACTCCTACTGCCAAGCACAAATTGTAGTGCTACAGCCCCATCATCTTCCTCTTCCTTGAAATCACCAGGATCTGGATCCTCATCAGAAGATGGTACCCAAACATCCTCAAACTGTTGCTCTAAACTTGAATGTGATCTTGTGGTTGGCCCCTTTCTTACTCTTAATTTCTTCCTCTTTTGCCCATGTGGTACCAGCTCATCTTCAAATTCCTCTCCATGTTCCTCTTGCTCTCCATGTTCCTCATCCTCTCCATGTTCCTCTTGCTCTGCATGTTCATCTTGCACTTCCTCTTCTTCTAGCTCATAAGGTTCTTCAACATCAGTGTCACCTTCAAAGTGTAAAAGTGGGTCCTCTCTCTGCCTCCTCATCTCAGCCATCGTAGCCATGAAATCCTCATCTGCCTCCAAGTCAGAGTCATCTTCAGTAAAAAGAATAGGTAGCTTTCTTTTAAGTGCTTGCACCCTCTCAGCACTCTTCTTGTGCTTCTTAAACCTTTCAATTTTATTCCTCCTCTGAAGCTCCATACTTCTTTCTAGCTCCTCTTGTTCCAAATCAACATCTCCTGCATTGCCTTCATCCATATCAACATCTCCTGCATTGTGCATAATCAGATCTGTGCTCTGTTGTGTGGAGTAAAACTGAATTGGTTCTGGCTCTTGCTCATCTACTACTTGTGCAACTTTCTTTGATGGTGACTTATACATAACACCTTTATCACTGACCTCATAAACATTCCTCTCTCCAACAATGCATATAGGAACTTGCTGCTCACACACATAACCTATGTTTAAATCTCCAGGTCTGGGGTCACTACCCCTGACTACAGTCAAGTTAACTATGGTTTGATCTCTGTTGGCAATGTGGTCTAACATCTCATCAACCTGGTCATCATCAGAAATCTCTTGCAAACCTGCTATGCCCAACCCAGTATCCCTGACAGAATACATGTAATCATTCTCTCCATACCCTGCTATCTCCATGAGTGCTATAAGATTCAGAAATGTAATGTCTGAAACACACATGGTCCTTTCCAAATTATCTCTGTCATGAAAGTGGAGTCTAATTTCCCAAATATCATCACACAAACTACAAAACAAAGAAATAATGCATTGGTTAAACATTCCAATAACATAGGTTGAGCTACAATATACTTAAGTGTTAACTGAATTTTTAACTGAACACATGTCAGTATTAACTGAATTTTTAACTGAACAATGGGATATGTCAGTATTAACTATACAGTGTGTCTAACTGAATTTTTAACTGAAGTTTGCCCATGGCAGTGTTAACAGTGCATACATACTGTCCACACATTTTTAACTTAAGTCAACTATTGATTCAGTGCACAAGACAAAGGAATCAACAGCTGTTCATAATTACTACACAATTATTCTAGATGATCTAATTTATGCACAAGACAGAAGCAATCACCATCTGTTCATCCAAATTTATGCACATACATCAAGGGATAGGCTCCACTACAGATTAATCATAGTAATTCACAGACATAATTTAACTATCTAATTTATATGATCCTTACCAATCTCAAATAAGACATCTGGCATAAAAATCCCCAATTTGTTTAAGAACCCTAACCCTAACCCTAAATTCGAAAGGAAACGAGGAAGAAATCTTACTCAACACCCCCAAATGATGAAGCCCATTGATGGCTACCAGTCGGAGTGGCCTGGATAGCACGGGCGAGAGCGCCGGCGGCGCAATACTCCAATGACGGTGAAGGCGCTCGCACATGTGGGGCCTGACTAGGGTTCGAGCTGCCGCATGATACGTCCATTTTGCATCATGCTTTTATATCAATATTTATTGCATTATGGGCTGTTATTACACGTTATGTCACAACACTTATGCCTATTCTCTCTTATTTTACAAGGTTTACATGAAGAGGGAGAATGCCGGCAGCTGGAATTCTGGGCTGGAAAAGGAGCAAATATTAGAGACCTATTCTGCATAGCTCCAAAAGTCCTGAAACGTCACGGAAGTTATTTTTGGAATTAATAAAAAATACTGGCGAAAGAATCCACCAGAGGGGGCCCACACCCTGGCCACGAGGGTGGGGGCGCGCCCCCTGCCTCGTGGGCCCCCTGGCAGGCCTCCGGTGCCCATCTTATGCTATATGAAGTCTTTTACCCTGAAAAAAAAATGATAAGCAAGCTTTCGAGAAGAAACTCCGCCGCCACGAGGCGGAACCTTGGCGGAACCAATCTAGGGCTCCAGCAGAGCTGTTCTGCTGGGGAAACTTCCCTCCGGGAGGGGGAAATCATCTTCATCGTCATCACCAACGATCCTCTCATCGGGAGGGGGTCAATCTTCATCAACATCTTCACCAGCACCATATCCTCTCAAACCCTAGTTCATCTCTTGTATCCAATCTTTGTCTCAAAGCCTCAGATTGGTACCTGTGGGTTGCTAGTAGTGTTGATTACTCCTTGTAGTTGATGCTAGTTGGTTTATTTGGTGGAAGATCATATGTTTAGATCCTTTATGCATATTAATACCCCTCTTATTATGAACATGAATATGATTTGTGAGTAGTTACGTTTGTTCCTGAGGACATGGGAGAAGTCTTGCTATAAGTAGTCATGTGAATTTGGTATTCGTTCGATATTTTGATGAGATGTATGTTGTCTTTCCTCTAGTGGTGTTATGTGAACGTCGACTACATGACAGTTCACCATTGTTTGGGCCTAGAGGAAGGCATTGGGAAGTAATAAGTAGATGATGGGTTGCTAGAGTGACAGAAGCTTAAACCCTAGTTTATGCGTTGCTTCGTGAGGGGCTGATTTGGATCCACATGTTTCATGCTATGGTTAGGTTTACCTTAATAATTCTTTTGTAGTTGCGGATGCTTGCAATAGGGGTTAGTCATAAGTTGGATGCTTGTCCAAGAAAGGCCAGTATCCAAGAACCGGTCCACCCACATACCAAATTAACAAAGTAACGAACGCGAATAATATGAGCGTGATGAAAACTAGCTTGACGATAATTCCCATGTGTCCTCGGGAGCGCTTTTCTCTATATAAGAGTTTGTCCGGGCTTGTCCTTTGCTACAAAAAGGGTTGGGCCATCTTGCTGCACCTTGTTTACTTTCATTACTTGTTACCCGTTACAAATTACCTTATCACAAAACTATCTGTTACCGATAATTTCAGTGCTTGCAGAGAATACCTTGCTGAAAACCGCTTATCATTTCGTTCTGCTCCTCGTTGGGTTCGACACTCTTACTTATGGAAAGGACTATGATAGATCCCCTATACTTGTGGGTCATCAAGACTCTTTTCTGGCGCCGTTGCCGGGGAGTGAAGCGCCTTTGGTAAGGAAAAATTTATATAGTGTGCTGAAATTTACTGTCACTTGTTACTATGGAAAGTAATCCTTTGAGGGGCTTGTTCGGGGTATCTTCACCCCGACCAGCAGAGCAAAGAGTTGCTCCTCAACCTACTGAACCTACTGAAAATGTTTACTTTTAAATTCCTTCGGGTATGATAGAGAAACTGCTAGCTAATCCTGTCACAAGTGATGGAACATTGCATCCCGCTTTGCACCTAATCTATGTGGATGAAGTTTGTGGATTATTTAAGCTTGCAGGTATGCCCGAGGATGTTACCAAGAAGAAGGTCTTCCCTTTATCCTTGAAGGGAGAGGCATTTACATGGTTTAGGCTATGTGATGATATGGGATCATGGAACTACAACCGATTGAAATTGGAATTTCATCAGAAGTTTTATCCTATGCATCTTGTTCATCGTGATCGTAATTATATATATAATTTTTGGCCTCGCGAAGGAGAAAGCATCGCTCAAGCTTGGGGGAGGCTTAAGTCAATGTTATATTCATGCCCCAATCATGAGCTCTCAAGAGAAATGATTATTCAAAATTTTTATGCTCGGCTTTCTCTCAATAATCGCTCCATGCTCGATATCTCTTGTACTGGTTCTTTTATGATGAAGACTATTGAATTCAAATGGGATTTATTGGAAAGAATTAAACACAACTCTGAAGATTGGGACCTCGACGAAGGTAAGGAGTCAGGTATAACACCTAAGTTTGATTGTGTTAAATCTTTTATGGATACCGATGTTTTCCGTGAATTTAGCACTAAATATGGACTTGACTGTGAGATAGTAGCTTCTTTCTGTGAATCCTTTGCTACTCATGTTGATCTCCCTAAGGAGAAGTGGTTTAAATATAATACTCCCATTGAAGTAAAAGTAGTTGCACCTATTAAAGTTGAAGAAAAGACTATCACTTATAATGATCCTGTCGTTCCTACTGCTTATATTGAGAAACCACCTTTCCCTGTTAGAATAAAGGATCATGCTAAAGCTTCAACTGTGGTCAATAAAAGTAATATTAAGACACCCAAACCTCCTGAGCAAATTAAAGTTGAACCTAGTATTGCTATGGTTAAAGATCTCTTGGCTGATAATATTGATGGGCATGTTATTTACTTCTGTGAGGAAACTGCTAGAATTGCTAGACCTGATACTAAAAATAAACATAGACCTGTTGTAGGCATGCCTGTTATTTATGTTAAAATAGGAGATCATTGTTATCATGGCTTATGTGATATGGGTGCTAGTGCAAGTGCAATACCTCATTCCTTATATAAAGAAATTATGCATGATATTGCACCTGCTGAGATAGAAGAAATTGATGTTACAATTAAGCTTGCCAATAGAGATACCATTTCACCAGTCGGGATTGTTAGAGATGCTGAAGTCTTGTGTGGAAAAGTTAAATATCCTGCTGATTTTCTTGTTCTTGGTTCCCCACAAGATAACTTTTGTCCCATTATATTTGGTAGACCCTTCTTGAATACTGTTAATGCTAGGATAGACTGCGAAAAGGATGTTGTTACTATTGGTTTGGGGGATATGTCTCATGAGTTTAACTTTGCTAAATTTCGTAGACAACCCCGTGACGAGGAATTGCCTAGTAAAGATGAAATTATTGGTCTTGCTTCTATTGCCGTGCCTCCTAGTGATCCTTTAGAACAGTATTTGCTAGACCATGAAAATGATATGTTTATGAATGAAAGAAGGGAAATAGATGAAGTATTCTTTAAACAGGGACCTATTTTGAAACACAACTTGCCTGTTGAAATCCTAGGGGATCCTCCTCCACCCAAGGGTGATCCCGTGTTTGAGCTTAAACCATTACCTGATACTCTTAAATATGCTTATCTTGATGAAAAGAAGATATATCCTGTTATTATTAGTGCTAACCTTTCAGAGCATGAAGAAAAGAAATTATTGAAAACTCTGAAGAAGCACCGTGCTGCTATTGGATATACTCTTGATGATCTTAAGGGCATTAGTCCCACTCTATGCCAACACAAAATAAAATTGGAGAAAGACGCTAAACCAGTTGTTGATCACCAACGACGGTTAAATCCTAAGATGAAAGAAGTGGTAAGGAAAGAAATACTAAAGCTTCTGGAGGCAGGTATAATTTATCCCGTTGCTGATAGTCAGTGGGTAAGTCCTGTCCATTGTGTCCCTAAGAAGGGAGGTATTACTGTTGTTCCTAATGATAAAGATGAATTGATCCCACAAAGAATTGTTACAGGTTATAGAATGGTAATTGATTTCCGCAAATTAAATAAAGCTACTAAAAAGGATCATTACCCTTTACCTTTTATTGATCAAATGCTAGAAAGATTATCCAAACATACACATTTTTGCTTTCTAGATGGTTATTCCGGTTTCTCTCAAATACCTGTGTCAAAAGAGGATCAAGAAAAGACCACTTTTACTTGCCCTTTCGGTACCTTTGCTTATAGACGTATGCCTTTTGGTTTATGTAATGCACCTGCTACCTTTCAAAGATGCATGATGGCTATATTCTCTGATTTTTGTGAAAAGATTGTTGAGGTTTTCATGGATGATTTCTCCGTATATGGAACTTCTTTTGATGATTGCTTGAGCAACCTTGATCGAGTTTTGCAGAGATGTGAAGAAACTAATCTTGTCTTGAATTGGGAGAAGTGCCACTTTATGGTTAATGAAGGTATTGTCTTGGGGCATAAAATTTCTGAAAGAGGTATTGAAGTTGACAAAGCTAAAGTTGATGCTATTGAAAAGATGCCGTGTCCCAAGGACATTAAAGGTATAAGAAGTTTCCTTGGTCATGCCGGTTTTTATAGGAGGTTCATTAAGGACTTCTCAAAAATTTCTAGGCCTCTGACTAATCTCTTACAAAAAGATATTCCTTTTGTCTTTGATGATGATTGTGTAGAAGCATTTGAAATACTTAAGAAAGCATTGATTTCTGCACCTATTGTAGAGCCTCCTGATTGGAATTTACCCTTTGAAATTATGTGCGATGCTAGTGATTATGCTGTAGGTGCTATTCTAGGGCAAAGAGTTGATAAGAAATTAAATGTTATTCAATATGCTAGTAAAACTCTAGACAATGCCCAGAGAAATTATGCTACTACTGAAAAAGAATTTTTAGCAGTTGTATTTGCTTGTGATAAGTTCAGACCTTATATTGTTGATTCTAAAGTAACTGTTCACACTGATCATGCTGCTATTAAATACCTTATGGAAAAGAAAGATGCTAAACCTAGACTTATTAGATGGGTTCTCTTGCTACAAGAATTTGATTTGCATATTATTGATAGAAAGGGAGCTGAGAACCCCGTTGCAGACAACTTGTCTAGGTTAGAGAATGTTCTTGATGACCCACTACCTATTGATGATAGCTTTCCTGATGAACAATTAGCTGTCATAAATGCTTCTCGCACTGCTCCATGGTATGCTGATTATGCTAATTACATTGTTGCTAAATTTATACCACCTAGTTTCACATACCAGCAAAAGAAGAAGTTTTTCTATGATTTAAGACATTACTTCTGGGATGACCCACACCTTTATAAAGAAGGAGTAGATGGTGTTATTAGACGTTGTATACCTGAGCATGAACAGGAACAGATCCTACGCAAGTGTCACTCCGAAGCTTATGGAGGACACCACGCTGGAGATAGAACTGCACATAAGGTATTGCAATCCGGTTTTTATTGGCCTACTCTCTTCAAAGATGCCCGTAAGTTTGTCTTATCTTGTGATGAATGTCAAAGAATTGGTAATATTAGTAGACGTCAAGAAATGCCTATGAACTATTCACTTGTTATTGAACCATTTGATGTTTGGGGCTTTGATTATATGGGACCGTTTCCTTCCTCTAATGGGTATACACATATTTTAGTTGCTGTTGATTACGTTACTAAATGGGTAGAAGCTATTCCAACTAGTAGTGCTGATCATAACACCTCTATTAAGATGCTTAAAGAAGTAATTTTTTTGAGGTTTGGAGTCCCTAGATATTTAATGACCGATGGTGGTTCACATTTTATTCATGGTGCTTTTCGTAAAATGCTTGCTAAGTATGATGTTAATCATAGAATTGCATCTCCGTATCACCCGCAGTCTAGTGGTCAAGTAGAATTGAGTAACAGAGAGCTCAAATTAATTTTCCAAAAGACTGTTAATAGGTCTAGAAAGAATCGGTCCAAGAAACTTGATGATGCATTATGGGCCTATAGAACTGCATATAAAAATCCTATGGGTATGTCTCCGTATAAAATGGTTTATGGAAAAGCATGTCACTTACCTCTCGAACTAGAACATAAGGCATATTGGGCCATTAAAGAGCTCAATTATGATTTCAAACTTGCCGGTGAGAAGAGGTTATTTGACATTAGCTCACTTGATGAATGGAGAACCCAAGCTTATGAGAATGCCAAACTGTTTAAAGAAAAAGTTAAAAGATGGCATGACAAAAGGATACAAAAGCGTGAGTTTAATGCAGGTGATTATGTGTTACTATTCAACTCTCGTTTAAGATTTTTTGCAGGAAAGCTTCTCTATAAATGGGAAGGTCCTTACATTATCGAGGAGGTCTATCGTTTCGGTGCCATAAAAATCAACAACTTCGAAGGCACAAATCCAAAGGTGGTGAACGGTCAAAGAATCAAACATTATATCCCAGATAATCCTATAAATGTTGAAACCAATGTTATTGAAACCGTAACCCCGGAGGAATACATAAGAGACACTTTCCAGAACGTTTCAGACTCCGAAAAGGAATAGGTATGTGGTACGGTAAGTAAACCGACTCCAAAACAGTTCTAATGGCAATTTTTCTCCGTTTTGGAATATTTAAGAAAATAGGAAAATAAGAAGTAGTCCGGGAAGGGCACGAGGCTTCCACGAGGGTGGAGGGCGCGCCCTACCCCCTGGGCGCACCCCCTGCCTCGTGGGCACCTCGTGTGCTCTCCGGACTCCGTTTTCTTGCATGATACTTCTTTTGGTCGGTAAAAAATCATTATATAATCTCCCGAAGGTTTTGACCACCGTACCACGCAAATATCCTATGTTCTTGTTTCGAGCTGTTTTTCTGACAGATCTAGATCACCATGACGTCTCCAAGTGCCCCCAAGGACAAGTTCTTCGAGAAGGTCATCAACCCATACCTCGCGGAAGTGCTGCAACACCCTCAAACCATTGAGATGCGTGAGGGGTTGCTGCACATCCGCGATGTTGAGGGACCAAGGAGGACTGGAAGCGTGGAGACAAGGCTCGAGGCAATGGAGCAACAAGTTTTCAAGTGTCAAGAGATGGTGGAGCGTGGACTCGACTCCAATCACATAATGATCACGAAGTTCACCAACAACCACAAGCTGGCCACCAAGGACATTGGGGAGGCCATCTTCAAGCTTCATGAGAAAATCGAGCACCTCCAAGCCCAGATCTATGACCTGCAAAACCAAAACTGTGAGTATGAATATAGATTCAAGAGGATGAGTTTGGCTGCAGATTTAAGGATCCCGGAGACTCGATCATCCTTCTATGATGGTGAGCCTATGCCTTGGAAGATGGACGACAAGCCTACATCATCAACAACCCCATCACCACCACTTCCGAGGAAGGATACATAATCACATGGGTATGGGCACTCCCCTTGGCAACTGCCAAGCTTGGGGGAGGTGCCCCGGTATCGTATCACCATCACACTCCTATCTTTACCGTTTTTATTAGTTCGATCCTTTTGGTAATATCTTGATCTAGTAGAATAAAGTTTTAGTATGATTTAGTTTTGAGTTTTGCCTTATGATCCTTCTATGTAATCGAGTCCGTGAGCTATATATAATAAAGATTAGTGTTGAGTCAAGGGCTTGATTATTTTGCTATGATCTTGAGGGAATAAAAGAAAAATAAAGAATAAAAAGAATTCAAGAGATCATATTGATCTTATGGAGAGAGTAATGACTTCACATATAAAGGGTATGATGAATGAAAGTTGTTGAAAGTTGACAAACATAGTTTTGGTCATCGTTGCAATTAATAGGAAGTAATAAAAAAGAGAGGTTTTCACATATAAATATACTATCTTGGACATCTTTTATGATTGTGAGCACTCATTAAAATATGACATGCTAAAGAGTTGATGTTGGACAAGGAAGACAACGTAATGGGTTATGTTTTCTTATATCTAAAATAAAGTATATTGTCATGGATCATCCAACATGTTGAGCTTGCCTTTCCCTCTCGTGCTAGCCAAATTCTTTGCACCAAGTAGAGATACTACTTGTGCTTCCAAATATCCATAAACCCGGTTTTGCCATGAGAGTCCACCATACCTACCTATGGATTGAGTAAGATCCTTCAAGTAAGTTGTCATGTTGCATGCAATAAAAATTGCTCTCTAAATATGTATGATTTATTAGTGTGGAGAAAATAAGCTTTATACGATCTTGTGATGTGGAAGAAATAAAAGCGACGGACTGCATAATAAAGGTCCATATCACAAGTGGCAATATAAAGTGACGTTCTTTTGCATTAAGATTTCATGCATCCAACCCTAAAAGCACATGACAACCTCTGCTTCCCTCTGCGAAGGGCCTATCTTTTACTTTTTTCTTTTACCTTGCAAGAGTCATGGTGATCTTCACCTTTTCTTTTTACATTTTATCCTTTGGCAAGCACCTTGTGTTGGAAAGATCCTGATATTTATATCCAATTGGATGTAAGTTAGCATGAATTATTATTGTTGACATTACCCTTGAGGTAAAAGGTTGGCAGGCAACACTATAAGCCCCTATCTTTCTCTGTATCCGATTAAGACTCCATAACCATAAGTATTGCGTGAGTGTTAGCAATTGTGAAAGACAAAATGATAGTTGAGTATGTGGACTTGCTGAAAAGCTCTTATATTGACTCTTTCCGATGTTATGATAAATTGCAATTGCTTCAATGACTGAGATTATAGTTTGTTGGTTCTCAATGAAGTTTCTGATTCATACTTGGCATTGTGAATAGATTATTACTTGAGCATAAGAAATCATATGACAATATCCATATATGTTGTTGTTATAAGAATGATCATGATACCCTCATGTCCGTATTTTATTTTCTCGACACCTCTATCTCTAAACATGCGGACATATTTATCGTTAGCGGCTTCCGCTTGAGGACAAGCGAGGTCTAAGCTTGGGGGAGTTGATACGTCCATTTTGCATCATGCTTTTATATCAATATTTATTGCATTATGGGCTATTATTACACGTTATGTCACAATACTTATGCCTATTCTCTCTTATTTTACAAGGTTTACATGAAGAGGGAGAATGCCGGCAGCTGGAATTCTGGGCTGGAAAAGGAGCAAATATTAGAGACCTATTCTGCACAGCTCCAAAAGTCCTGAAACTTCACGGAAGTTATTTTTGGAATTAATAAAAAATTGAAGGAAATATGCCCTAGAGGAAATAATAAAGTATTATTTATTTCCTTATATCATGATAAATGTTTATTATTCATGCTAGAATTGTATTAACCGGAAACATAATACATGTGTGAATACATAGACAAACAGAGTGTCACTAGTATGCCTCTACTTGACTAGCTCGTTGATCAAAGATGGTTATGTTTCCTAGCCATAGACATGAGTTGTCATTTGATTAACGGGATCACATCAGGAGAATGATGTGATTGACTTGACCCATTCCGTTAGCTTAGCACTCGATCGTTTAGTATGTTGCTATTGCTTTCTTCATGACTTATACATGTTCCTATGACTATGAGATTATGCAACTCCCGTTTACCGGAGGAACACTTTGTGTGCTACCAAACATCACAACGTAACTGGGTGATTATAAAGGTGATCTACAGGTGTCTCCAAAGGTACTTGTTGGGTTGGCGTATTTCGAGATTAGGATTTGTCACTCCGATTGTCGGAGAGGTATCTCTGGGCCCACTCGGTAATGCACATCACTATAAGCCTTGCAAGCATTGTAACTAATGAGTTAGTTGCGGGATGATGTATTACGGAACGAGTAAAGAGACTTGCCGGTAACGAGATTGAACTAGGTATCGAGATACCGACGATCGAATCTCGGGCAAGTAACATACCGATGACAAAGGGAACAACGTATGTTGTTATGCGGTCTGACCGATAAAGATCTTCGTAGAATATGTGGGAACCAATATGAGCATCCAGGTTCCGCTATTGGTTATTGACCGGAGAGGTGTCTCGGTCATGTCTACATAGTTCTCGAACCCGTAGGGTCCGCACGCTTAACGTTACGATGACAGTTATATTATGAGTTTATATGTTTTGATGTACCGAAGGTTGTTCGGAGTCCCGGATGTGATCACGGACATGACGAGGAGTCTCGAAATGGTCGAGACATAAAGATTGATATATTGGAAGCCTATGTTTGGACATCGGAAGTGTTCCGGGTGAAATCGGGATTTTTCCGGAGTACCGGGAGGTTACCGGAACCCCCCGGTAACTTAATGGGCCTTAGTGGGCCTAGGTGGAAGAGAGGAGAGGAGGCCAGGGCAGGGCCGCGCGCCCCTTCCCCCCAGTCCGAATAGGACAAGGAGAGGGGGGCGGCGCCCCCCCTTCCTTCCTCCCCTCCACCTCTTCCCCCTCTCTCCTAGTCCAACATGGAAAAGGGGGGGAGTCCTACTCCCGGTAGGAGTAGGACTCCTCCTAGGCGCGCCTCTCCTCCTTGGCCGGCGGCCTCCCCCTTGCACCTTTATATACGGGGGCAGGGGGCACCTCTAGACACACAATTGATCAACGATCTTTTAGCCCTGTGCGGTGCCCCCCTCCACCATATTACACCTCGATAATATCGTAGCGGAGCTTAGGCGAAGCCCTGCGTCGGTAGAACATCATCATCGTCACCACGCCGTCGTGCTGACGAAACTCTCCCTCAACACTCGGCTGGATCGGAGTTCGAGGGACGTCATCGAGCTGAACGTGTGCTGAACTCGGAGGTGCCGTGCGTTCGGTACTTGATCGGTCGGATCGTGAAGACGTACGACTACATCAACCGCATTGTGTTAACGCTTCCGCTTTCGGTCTACGAGGGTACGTGGACAACACTCTCCCCTCTCGTTGCTATGCATCACCATGATCTTGCGTGTGCGTAGAATTTTTTTGAAATTACTACGTTCCCCAACAGTGGCATCCGAGCCTGGTTTTATGCGTTGATGTTATGCACGAGTAGAACACAAGTGAGTTGTGGGCGATATAAGTCATACTGCTTACCAGCATGTCATACTTTGGTTCAGCGGTATTGTGAGATGAAGCGGCCCGGACCGACATTACGCGTACGCTTACGCGAGACTGGTTTCACCGTTGCGAGCACTCGTTGCTTAAAGGTGACTGGCTGGTGTCTGCCTCTCTCACTTTAGTTGAACCGAGTGTGGCTACGCCCGGTCCTTGCGAAGGTTAAAACAGCACTAACTTGACAAACTATCGTTGTGGTTTTGATGCGTAGGTAAGAACGGTTCTTGCTAAGCCCGTAGCAGCCACGTAAAACTTGCAACAACAAAGTAGAGGACGTCTAACTTGTTTTTGCAGGGCATGTTGTGATGTGATATGGTCAAGACATGATGCTATATTTTATTGTATGAGATGATCATGTTTTGTAATCGAGTTATCGGCAACTGGCAGGAGCCATATGGTTGTCGCTTTATTGTATGCAATGCAATCACCATGTAATTGTTTTACTTTATCACTAAGCGGTAGCGATAGTCGTAAAAGCAATAGTTGGCGAGACGACAACGATGCTACGATGGAGATCAAGGTGTCGAGCCGGTGACGATAGT
The DNA here is from genome assembly GCF_018294505.1 of Triticum aestivum. Classification (NCBI taxonomy): domain Eukaryota; kingdom Viridiplantae; phylum Streptophyta; class Magnoliopsida; order Poales; family Poaceae; genus Triticum; species Triticum aestivum. Next base: position 388,627,416 of record NC_057796.1, read on the forward strand.
GATCATGACGGTGCTTCGGAGATGGAGATCACAAGAACAAGATGATGATGGCCATATCATATCACTGATATTGATTGCATGTAATGTTTATCTTTTATGCATCTTATCTTGCTTTGATTGACGGTAGCATTATAAGATGATCTCTCACCAAAATTTCAAGATAAAAGTGTTCTCCCTGAGTATGCACCGTTGCGAAAGTTCTTCGTGCTGAGACACCACGTGATGATCGGGTGTGATAGGCTCTACGTTCAAATACAACGGGTGCAAAACAGTTGCACACGCGGAATACTCAGGTTAAACTTGACGAGCCTAGCATATGCAGATATGGCCTCGGAACACGGAGACCGAAAGGTCGAGCGTGAATCATATAGTAGATATGATCAACATTGTGATGTTCACCATTGAAACTACTCCATCTCACGTGATGATCGGACATGGTTTAGTTGATTTGGATCACGTAATCACTTAGATGATTAGAGGGATGTCTATCTAAGTGGGAGTTCTTAAGTAATATGATTAATAGAACTTAAATTTATCATGAACTTAGTACCTGATAGTATCTTGCTTGTCTATGTTAATTGTAGATAAATGGCCCGTGCTGTTGTTCCGTTGAATTTTAATGCATTCCTTGAGAAAGCAAAGTTGAAAGATGATGGTAGCAATTACACGGACTGGTTCCGTAACTTGATGATTATCCTCATTGCTGCACAGAAGAATTATGTCCTGGAAGCACCGCTAGGTGCCAGGCCTCCTGCAAGAGCAACACCAGAAGTTATGAACGTCTGGCAAAGCAAAGCTGATGACTACTCGATAGTTCAGTGTGCCATGCTTTACGGCTTAGAACCGGGTCTTCAACGACGTTTTGAACGTCATGGAGCATATGAGATGTTCCAGGAGTTGAAGTTAATATTTCAAGCAAATGCCCGGATTGAGAGATATGAAGTCTCCAATAAGTTCTACAGCTGCAAGATGGAAGAGAATAGTTCTGTCAGTGAGCATATACTCAAAATGTCTGGGTATAATAATCACTTGATTCAACTGGGAGTTAATCTTCCGGATGATAGCGTCATTGACAGAATTCTTCAATCACTGCCACCAAGCTACAAGAGCTTCGTGATGAACTATAACATGCAAGGGATGAATAAGACAATTCCCGAGCTCTTCGCAATGCTAAAGGCAGCGGAGGTAGAAATCAAAAAGGAGCATCAAGTGTTGATGGTCAGTAAGACCACTAGTTTCAAGAAAAAGGGCAAAGGGAAGAAGAAGGGGAACTTCAAGAAGAACAGCAAGCAAGTTGCTGTTCAGGAGAAGAAACCCAAGTCTGGACCTAAGCCTGAAACTGAGTGCTTCTACTGCAAGCAGACTGGTCACTGGAAGCGGAACTGCCCCAAGTATTTGGCGGATAAGAAGGATGGCAAGGTTAACAAAGGTATATGTGATATACATGTTATTGATGTGTACCTTACTAATGCTCGCAGTAGCACCTGGGTATTTGATACTGGTTCTGTTGCTAATATTTGCAACTCGAAACAGGGGCTACGGATTAAGCGAAGATTGGCTAAGGACGAGGTGACGATGCGCGTGGGAAATGGTTCCAAAGTCGATGTGATCGCGGTCGGCACGCTACCTCTACATCTACCTTCGGGATTAGTTTTAGACCTAAATAATTGTTATTTGGTGCCAGCGTTGAGCATGAACATTATATCTGGATCTTGTTTAATGCGAGACGGTTATTCATTTAAATCAGAGAATAATGGTTGTTCTATTTATATGAATAATATCTTTTATGGTCATGCACCCTTGAAGAGTGGTCTATTTTTAATGAATCTCGATAGTAGTGACACACATATTCATAATGTCGAAGCCAAAAGATGCAGAGTTGATAATGACAGTGCAACTTATTTGTGGCACTGCCGTTTAGGTCATATCGGTGTAAAGCGCATGAAGAAACTCCATACTGATGGACTTTTGGAATCACTTGATTATGAATCACTTGGTACTTGCGAACCGTGCCTCATGGGCAAGATGACTAAAACACCGTTCTCCGGAACTATGGAGAGAGCAACAGATTTATTAGAAATCATACATACAGATGTATGTGGTCCGATGAATATTGAGGCTCGTGGCGGATATCGTTATTTTCTCACCTTCACAGATGATTTGAGCAGATATGGGTATATCTACTTAATGAAACATAAGTCTGAAACATTTGAAAAGTTCAAAGAATTTCAGAGTGAAGTTGAAAATCATCGTAACAAGAAAATAAAATTTCTACGATCTGATCGTGGAGGAGAATATTTGAGTTATGAGTTTGGTCTTCATTTGAAACAATGCGGAATAGTTTCGCAACTCACGCCACCCGGAACACCACAACGTAATGGTGTGTCCGAACGTCGTAATCATACTTTACTGATATGGTGCGATCTATGATGTCTCTTACTGATTTACCGCTGTCGTTTTGGGGTTATGCTTTAGAGACGGCTGCATTCACTCTAAATAGGGCACCATCAAAATCCGTTGAAATGACACCTTATGAACTATGGTTTGGCAAGAAACCAAAGTTGTCGTATCTTAAAGTTTGGGGTTGCGATGCTTATGTGAAGAAACTTCAACCTGATAAGCTCGAACCTAAATCGGAGAAATGTGTCTTCATAGGATACCCAAAGGAGACTGTTGGGTACACCTTCTATCACAGATCCGAAGGCAAGACATTCGTTGCTAAGAATGGATCCTTTCTAGAGAAGGAGTTTCTCTCGAAAGAAGTGAGTGGGAGGAAAGTAGAACTTGATGAGGTAACTGTACCTGCTCCCTTATTGGAAAGTAGATCATCACAGAAACCAGTTTCTGCGACACCTACGCCAATTAGTGGGGAAGTTAATGATAATGATCATGAAACTTCAGATCAAGTTATTACTGAACCTCGGAGGTCAACCAGATTAAGATCCGCACCAGAGTGGTACGGTAATCCTGTTCTGGAGGTTATGTTACTAGACCATGACGAACCTACGAACTATGAAGAAGCGATGGTGAGCCCAGATTCCGCAAAATGGCTTGAGGCCATGAAATCCGAGATGGGATCCATGTATGAGAACAAAGTATGGACTTTGGTTGACTTGCCCGATGATCGGCAAGCCATTGAAAATAAATGGATCTTCAAGAAGAAGACTGACGCTGACGGTAATGTTACTGTCTATAAAGCTCGACTTGTTGCGAAAGGTTTTCGACAAGTTCAAGGGATTGACTACGATGAGACCTTCTCACCCGTAGCGATGCTTAAGTCTGTCCGAATCATGTTAGCAATTGCCGCATTTTATGATTATGAAATTTGGCAAATGGATGTCAAAACTGCATTCCTGAATGGATTTCTGGAAGAAGAGTTGTATATGATGCAACCGGAAGGTTTTGTCGATCCAAAGGGAGCTAACAAAGTGTGCAAGCTCCAGCGATCCATTTATGGACTGGTGCAAGCCTCTCGGAGTTGGAATAAACGCTTTGATAGTGTGATCAAAGCATTTGGTTTTATACAGACTTTTGGAGAAGCCTGTATTTACAAGAAAGTGAGTGGGAGCTCAGTAGCATTTCTGATATTATATGTGGATGACATATTGCTGATTGGAAATGATATAGAATTTCTGGATAGCATAAAGGGATACTTGAATAAGAGTTTTTCAATGAAAGACCTCGGTGAAGCTGCATATATATTAGGCATCAAGATCTATAGAGATAGATCAAGACGCTTAATTGGACTTTCACAAAGCACATACCTTGACAAAGTTTTGAAGAAGTTCAAAATGGATCAAGCAAAGAAAGGGTTCTTGCCTGTACTACAAGGTGTGAGATTGAGTAAGACTCAATGCCCGACCACTGCAGAAGATAGAGAGAAGATGAAAGATGTTCCCTATGCTTCAGCCATAGGCTCTATCATGTATGCAATGCTGTGTACCAGACCTGATGTGTGCCTTGCTATAAGTTTAGCAGGGAGGTACCAAAGTAATCCAGGAGTGGATCACTGGACAGCGGTCAAGAACATCCTGAAATACCTGAAAAGGACTAAGGATATGTTTCTCGTTTATGGAGGTGACAAAGAGCTCATCGTAAATGGTTACGTTGATGCAAGCTTTGACACTGATCCGGACGATTCTAAATCGCAAACCGGATACGTGTTTACATTGAACGGTGGAGCTGTCAGTTGGTGCAGTTCTAAGCAAAGTGTCGTGGCGGGATCTACGTGTGAAGCGGAGTACATAGCTGCTTCGGAAGCAGCAAATGAAGGAGTCTGGATGAAGGAGTTCATATCCGATCTAGGTGTCATACCTAGTGCATCGGGACCAATGAAAATCTTTTGTGACAATACTGGTGCAATTGCCTTAGCAAAGGAATCCAGATTTCACAAGAGAACCAAGCACATCAAAAGACGCTTCAATTCCATCCGGGATTTAGTCCAGGTGGGAGACATAGAAATTTGCAAGATACATACGGATCTGAATGTTGCAGATCCGTTGACTAAGCCTCTTCCACGAGCAAAACATGATCAGCACCAAGACTCCATGGGTGTAAGAATCATTACTGTGTAATCTAGATTATTGACTCTAGTGCAAGTGGGAGACTGAAGGAAATATGCCCTAGAGGCAATAATAAAGTATTATTTATTTCCTTATATCATGATAAATGTTTATTATTCATGCTAGAATTGTATTAACCGGAAACATAATACATGTGTGAATACATAGACAAACAGAGTGTCACTAGTATGCCTCTACTTGACTAGCTCGTTGATCAAAGATGGTTATGTTTCCTAGCCATAGACATGAGTTGTCATTTGATTAACGGGATCACATCATTAGGAGAATGATGTGATTGACTTGACCCATTCCGTTAGCTTAGCACTCGATCGTTTAGTATGTTGCTATTGCTTTCTTCATGACTTATACATGTTCCTATGACTATGAGATTATGCAACTCCCGTTTACCGGAGGAACACTTTGTGTGCTACCAAACGTCACAACGTAACTGGGTGATTATAAAGGTGCTCTACAGGTGTCTCCAAAGGTACTTGTTGGGTTGGCGTATTTCGAGATTAGGATTTGTCACTCCGATTGTCGGAGAGGTATCTCTGGGCCCACTCGGTAATGCACATCACTATAAGCCTTGCAAGCATTGTAACTAATGAGTTAGTTGCGGGATGATGTATTACGGAACGAGTAAAGAGACTTGCCGGTAACGAGATTGAACTAGGTATCGAGATACCGACGATCGAATCTCGGGCAAGTAACATACCGATGACAAAGGGAACAACGTATGTTGTTATGCGGTCTGACCGATAAAGATCTTCGTAGAATATGTGGGAACCAATATGAGCATCCAGGTTCCGCTATTGGTTATTGACCGGAGAGGTGTCTCGGTCATGTCTACATAGTTCTCGAACCCGTAGGGTCCGCACGCTTAACGTTACGATGACAGTTATATTATGAGTTTATATGTTTTGATGTACCGAAAGTTGTTCGGAGTCCCGGATGTGATCACGGACATGACAAGGAGTCTCGAAATGGTCGAGACATAAAGATTGATATATTGGAAGCCTATGTTTGGATATCGGAAGTGTTCCGGGTGAAATCGGGATTTTTCCGGAGTACCGGGAGGTTACCGGAACCCCCCGGTAACTTAATGGGCCTTAGTGGGCCTAGGTGGAAGAGAGGGGAGGAGGCCAGGGCAGGGCCGCGCGCCCCTTCCCCCCCAGTCCGAATAGGACAAGGCGAGGGGGGCGGCGCCCCCCCTTCCTTCCTCCCCTCCACCTCTTCCCCCTCTCTCCTAGTCCAACATGGAAAAGGGGGGGAGTCCTACTCCCGATTGGAGTAGGACTCCTCCTAGGCGCGCCTCTCCTCCTTGGCCGGCGGCCTCCCCCTTGCACCTTTATATACGGGGGCAGGGGGGCACCTCTAGACACACAATTGATCAACGATCTTTTAGCCGTGTGCGGTGGCCCCCTCCACCATATTACACCTCGATAATATCGTAGCGGAGCTTAGGCGAAGCCCTGCGTCGGTAGAACATCATCATCGTCACCACGCCGTCGTGCTGACGAAACTCTCCCTCAACACTCGGCTGGATTGGAGTTCGAGGGACGTCATTGAGCTGAACGTGTGCTGAACTCGGAGGTGCCGTGCGTTCGATACTTGATCGGTCGGATCGTGAAGATGTACGACTACATCAACCGCGTTGTGTTAACGCTTCCGCTTTCGGTCTACGAGGGTACATGGACAACACTCTCCCCTCTCGTTGCTATGCATCACCATGATCTTGCGTGTGCGTAGAATTTTTTTGAAATTACTATGTTCCCCAACAAAAATACTGGCAAAAGAATCCACCAGAGGGGCCCACACCCTGGCCACGAGGGTGGGGGGCGCGCCCCTGCCTCGTGGGCTCCCTGGCAGGCCTCCGGTGCCCATCTTCTGCTATATGAAGCCTTTTACCCTGGAAAAAATGATAAGCAAGCTTTCGGGAAGAAACTCCGCCGCCACGAGGTGGAACCTTGGCGGAACCAATCTCGGGCTCCGGCAGAGCTGTTCTGCCGGGGAAACTTCCCCCCGGGAGGGGGAAATCATCGCCATCGTCATCACCAAAGATCCTCTCATCGGGAGGGGGTCAATCTTCATCAACATCTTCACCAACACTATCTCCTCTCAAACCCTAGTTCATCTCTTGTATCCAATCTTTTTCTCAAAGCCTCAGATTGGTACCTGTGGGTTGCTAGTAGTGTTGATTACTCCTTGTAGTTGATGCTAGTTGGTTTATTTGGTGGAAGATCATATGTTCAGATCCTTTATGCATATTAATACCCCTCTGATTATGAACATGAATATGATTTGTGAGTAGTTACGTTTGTTCCTGAGGACATGGGAGAAGTCTTGCTATAAGTAGTCATGTGAATTTGGTATTCGTTCGATATTTTGATGAGATGTATGTTGTCTTTCCTCTAGTGGTGTTAACGTCGACTACATGAAAGTTCACCATTGTTTGGGCCTAGAGGAAGGCATTGGGAAGTAATAAGTAGATGATGGGTTGCTAGAGTGACAGAAGCTCAAACCCTAGTTTATGCGTTGCTTCGTAAGGGGCTGATTTGGATCCATATGTTTCATGCTATATTTAGGTTTACCTTAATACTTCTTTTGTAGTAGCGGATGCTTGCAATAGGGGTTAATCATAAGTGGGATGCTTGTCCAAGAAAGGGTAGTACCCAAGCACCGGTCCACCCACATACCAAATTATCAAAGTAACGAACGCGAATCATATGAGCGTGATGAAAACTAGCTTGACGATAATTCCCATGTGTCCTCGGGAGCGCTTTTCTCTATATAAGAGTTTGTCCGGGTTTGTCCTTTGCTACAAAAAGGATTGGGCCATCTTGCTGCACCTTGTTTACTTTCATTACTTGTTACCCGTTATAAATTACCTTATCACAAAACTATCTGTTACCGATAATTTCAGTGCTTGCAGAGAAAACCTTGCTGAAAACCGCTTATCATTTCCTTCTGCTCCTCGTTGGGTTTGACACTCTTACTTATCGAAAGGACTACGATAGATCCCCTATACTTGTGGGTCATCACCGCACACTTCCTCCGCTGGGTTAGGATCACCGCCGCCAAGCAACCCTCCGCCGGCGCCATCCACTCCGCCGCCATCGTCAGTAGCCATGGAGGACGCAGAGTGAGAGAGACAGAGGAGAGCGGGGAAAGGGGGGTGGGGGATGAACTGGTCAGATCTACCGAGCCAGTTTTACCCACACGGCGCGTCCGATGTACCTGTAGCGCCGTTAGACGGCGTCAGCTCGCGGCCGTGACGCCACGTAGACGAAACAGGGCCCCACCTGTCATAATAGTGCTTAAAATGCCCCAACAGAAGGTTTGGTGTTTTCTGCAAATGATTAGGCGCGAAATCAGTGCTTTCTGCAACAAAATCGTAGAACAGTCTTTTCTGGAACCCTAGGCTTCAATGTGGTGGTTTTTTGCAATTCACTCCTTTGCTTTCTTTGTGCCAAATTTCCAAGAATATGTTACTCAGTAAATTGACAGGTATAACCGGCAAAGTAAATATGCAGAAAAATCGACTTAAATAGCATGTTTGTCACAGTGTAATTCGGCAAAAGTGCACTTTCTTTTTATAGTTTGACTTAGTGCACATTACAATGCACACAACCATATACGAGTATTTATTAGAGTCCATGTATCAAGCTCCGGTACTCAAGTACATGATTGACAAATAAACAAGCCACAACCGGCGAAAATAAAATATATACCTACACACATAGCCTACTATTGAATCGCTATCCAAACTGGTTGTATGTATCCCGTGCTATCATCTCCCATTGGTTACGAAAGTACATATATCATCTTACAAGTGAAACCAAATGTTCAGTACAAATTGGAGCCTCTTATAAGGTTTACAAGCATAATTAGGGAGATACTCCCTTTGTATTTATTCTGTATATTAGCTTGTCTTAAGTCAAACTTTATAAATTTTGATCGGGTTTATAAAAAACATCATGAACATTTGCGTTAACAAATATATATGATGTGAATATATCTAGTGATGAATATGATGATATTGATTTTGCATTGTTGATGTTACTATTTTTTTCTATAAACTTAGCCAAAGTTTATAAAATTTGACTTAAAACAAACCAAATATGCAGAGTAAATGAAAATAGAGAGTATTTTGTTACTGTAATACTCCCTTCGTCCCAAAATAAATATCGTTGATTTAGTACAAAGTTGTACTAACTCTGTAATAAATCGGCGACACTTATTTTAAAACGGAGGGAGTACTATTTACAAGTTTTATAGTTGTTGGCAATTTTAGAGCCGTTCATCCATCCCAATTTAACGGTGGTAAAATAGAAGGTACCTATTGGACTGGTACCAAAATTATGTGGGATCAGTACTTGTAATATTTTTTATTCTTTTAAAGGGTAGATTTATCATTTACCACCATCCAGGATGACGTCGTCAGTACCAAAATTAGGAGGCCTTTGGCTGCCTCCCTTAAGCCCAATCAGTACCAAAATGCATTTAAAAAAATTAGGAATTCAAAAAAGTTGTTCATGAATTAAAAAAGTTCACATGTTCTATTTTTTTATGGATTTGAAAATGTCCATGAACTAAAAATAGTTGAGTTCAAAAAAAAGTTCACGAGTTCAACAAAAAAGTTCACGGATCTGGAAAAAAATTCACGAGTTTAAAAAAAGTTCACGCATTTGAAAAGTTCCATGAATTTAAAAAAAATCACATGTTTCATGGATTTTTTTTATGATTTTGAGGAAAAAATTCACAAATTTAGAAAAAAAATTCACATATTTGGGGGGGGGGGGGGGGGGGGGAGGAGGTCATGAATTTAAGGGAGAGCATTCACAAAAAATTCAAAAAAAATCACACATTTTTTTAGAAAAAGAAAATAAAATAGAAAAGGAGCATAGAAGAAAAAACTAAATAAAAACCGTCCAGAAACCCAAAAAGAGAAAAAGGAAAACCGGCCGGAAGCTTCCAGGAGCTTCCCGCTCGTGCCTAAATGGCGGGTCGGCCCATTCGACATGAATTGAAGGAGGGGGGTGCCTTTTACGAAAAAGGCCGTAACCAGCTCAGCATCCGTCAAATAGGAGTTGGCCAATACTGCATCACGTGGAGCTGGCTCGGCAGTATGTAGTCTACCAGATAGGCCATTGACGTCATTTTAAAAAGGTCATTAACATTGCTTGGTGATTCGTTCATACTCTCTCCGTCTCAAATAAGTTTCTCAACTTTAGTACAATTTTAGTACATAATTGCACCCCTCTTTCAGCTCTGGACCGTTGCCATTGTGCACGAACACGCACGGTCGATCCTGATGGTCAAAGCTAACCTTTTGCGCTAGGAATTCGTTGAGTCGCTGGCCACTTGAGCGATACCGCATGGTGGTTGCTTTTAGGGGAGCAAGAAAGTCAAGAAGCCCTGGGAATCAAACGCGCCGAAGATGCTAAATGGGCCTACGTTGCGTGCCATGTGATCAAATTAGCTTATGCCTAAACGAGTCTACTTATCAGAACTATTTATGTTTAAAATTTAAAAATTTAAAGAAATGAGAAAACCAAGATGACATTCATTCAAGTCCATGGGCAATCGAGCAAGCACTAATGAAAATGAGCAGGGGTTTAAGGAGCCTGGAAGAGTCTTTCAAGATAGGGGATTGCAGCAGCAAACAGTGTGAAAGCAATGCGGAGAGGAAATCTCATGGCTGGCAAGGAGGACGAGGGCAATGAGGACCATCCCGCCATCATCGGATCTAGACCGTTGGCTGGGGGGGGGGGGGGGAGGTGTCGACAGAGGTGCGTTCCAGCTTCTCCCTCATGTCTATAGACATGGAAAAGCTTTGCCAGCGAGAGATGCTTGCGGAGGAGCGGCATCAAGGGTTTTGTGCTCAGACGCAAACAAAGTTGAACTGCCGTTTAGTGGCATGTTCTGGGGAGAGTGAAAGGACATGGTTCAGGCAAGTGACCATAACTTTGGGTTTGTGCCAACATTGTGCTATAGTTAAATTTGTACAACACAAGTCACCATGCGGCAATGTAAATAAGGTCTTTGTTTTAGTTTGATTTTCTTGTCTATACACCTTATTTTCTTTCTATACATTTGTTTGTTGTTGTCGAAGAATAAGGAGAGAAAAACTTTGTGACGACACTATAAAGTGAATTTTTTATTCATGTGTCAATACATCTATTTGTTTGCTCCCTGGGTTGCGAGGTCTTAAACTCTTGAACCACACATGCTATCCTTGCATTAAGGAAATGAGAGGTAAAAAGAGCCTCCTTTGTGGATAATGAAGTTTGCGGAATTATTTTAAAAATATGCTATCAAAATTGTGAGGCGGGAATAGAAACCACCATGATTAGCATTGTAAAGTGGGACGAAGATTGCTGCCACACTGCAATCTCTCCAAAGTTACTGACCCGTTGGATAAAGAGTAACTACAAACTTCAAGAGTGGTGCTGTCAGAGTAGGTTGGCTACGAAGCACAATCACAGATGAATGGAAGAAAGGATAAAAGCATGATTGTATCTTGAATAACCCGAGCTACATGCTCCTTCTCTTGCACTATGTTTACATATTCAACGGGAAAACAAATTTGAAGGCCATGGCAACACACGGGAATTCAACTAATAACAGCAAGTTGATCTTCTATCTTCCCTCAAAAAGAAAAAAAGTCGACCTTCTATCTTTATATATATAAGAAGAGATGCAGGTAGCGAACCAACTTGTGATTGAATGGTTAAATGGATAGTGGCATCCTCATCCCATCAGAGTTCAAGTTCTAATGCTCGCATTTATTCTGAATTTATTTCAGGATTTTCGGTGATACACGTTCGGTGGGAGGAGATGTTTCCGTCAACTACGAAGCGCCTACGGTGACTTTGTAAAACCTCAAAATAATATGCCGGCTCAGTCTTTCGGGGTCATAGGGATATTGTGAATGTATATGCACGCTTGTGTCTGTACTGATGTTTAAGAAAAAAAAGAGACACAGGTAGAATTGTTTGGATCAAAAGAAAAAAAAAGCGGACCTAAACTCGATCCATCTGTTGTTGGTCTCGAACTCTCGATTAGTCGTGTTGGCCGGCGGGAAACTCTCCAATCCCTAGCACTTCCCTCCTCCGCCGCCTCGACGGCCGAGCACAGAGCTCCAGGCCTTCCCCGCGGACCCCCTCGCCGCCGCCGCCTTCCAGGCCACAGCTCACCTCCTGTCCCCCCCGCCGCCTCACCACGAGGCACTTCCGCCGCCGCCTCACGCCTCCCCCTCCACCGGCGACGCTCTCCGTCCACCGCTGCACATGTCAGAACGGTATGCACTTTTTATCCATGCTCAAGTAATAATACTAAAAGGTTTCAGGGTGAGTGAATCAACCTTAGCTACCTGATCTAATGTATTGCGGCAATTCGTCGAACATGTATGACATATATGAAACCTCACAGTCATATAAAAAAATTGTGTACTCCCTAGTAGGTTGGTCTTAAAAAATCGAGCCTCCTCCAGCAATTCTCTTCCACGTCCAATTTGTGTCACTTGTCAAACATACAGCGGATGCCTCAACATAAACTCCTAGGGAAGCGAGAGCACATTACTGTTAGAGTTATAATATAAGTCATGTACCCCTTTGTATTTATCCCGTTGTATAAGGGGTTTCCTGCATATGTTCTACACCTGTACATGTATATATATCGGCCTATGGCCTCATGGGAATACAAGTTGCATATTTTCCTAACATGGTATTAGAGCTAGGTCAATTTTTTGCACGCTGCAACTCGTGCTGATTGATCCGCCCCGCGACGCCATTGTCCTCTGTGGCCACCGCTCTGTGTCCCCGTCGCCGCTGCCTCTCCTCCCGATTGACTGGGCTGCTGCCTCTCCTCCCGCTAGGCTGCCGTGTGGATCGCCGGGCTGGGCTGCTGTTCGCCTCTCCTCCCGATCGACTGGGCCGTTGCCTCTCCTCCCGATCGGCCGCCGAGTGGATCGCCAAGCTGCTGTCCGCCTCCTGCCTCTCCTCCCGATCGGCCGCCGAGTGGATCGCCAAGCTGGGCTGTTGTCCGCCTCCTCCCGATCGTGACCAGGCCGCTGCCGTCTGAGGTTGCCGCACCAGATCCCGCCCCCAGCTGCCCTTCTCGCTGGGTCTCGCCGGTTTCCCGTGCCGGATCCTGCTCCCAGCCGCCGTCCTCGTCCGGCTTCTGTTGATTTCGGATCTTCGCTAAAAAAAAATGTCTGCTGCATCGGGCTATGTTGCTGTCCCTCGCTGTCCGGTGATCTTCGATGGTACCAACTACACCGAGTTCGCTGGCTTCATGCGCATTCACATGCGTGGCATTCGTCTCTGGGGTGTTCTTTCTGGCGAGGTCTGCTGTCCGCCACATCCGGTCCCTCCGGTGGCCCCTACTCCGCCGGCTCCACTGGTTCTTCCTACGGACGCTACTCAGGCCGCCAAGGATGCGGCTAAGCTTGCTGATGAGACTGCTGATCGTGCTTATGATGAGAGGGTTTTGGCTTATGAGGAGGCTCTTCAGACGTATCATGGTGCTTTGTCTGTTTACACCCAGTGGCTTGATGATGATGCTCGTGCTGCAGCTGTTCTCACTGCTAGTGTTCTGCCTCAGTTTGCTTCTGAGTTTCTGGGTCTTCCTACTGTCTTTCAGATGTGGACCTGTCTTCGTCAGTGCTATGAGCCCTCTGGTGATGCCTTATACCTTTCTGTGGTTCGTCAGGAGCATGCTCTTCAGCAGGGTGACTCTACTGTTGATGACTTTTATGCACAGAGTTCTGCTATCTGGCGCCAGTTTGATTCTCTCCGCAGTGCTGGCTGTCGTACTTGCCCCTGCTGCCAGGCTGTCCAGGCCAACTTGGAGTTTCATCGCGTCTACGAGTTCCTGTCTCGGCTCCGTAAGGAGTTTGAGCCCCGGCGTGCTCAGTTGTTTGCTCGTGGCCGTATTTCTCTCATGGAGGCACTTTCAGAGATTCGTGCTGAGGAGACTCGCTTATGTGGTGCTGGTTTGCTGGAGGTTCCCTCTGTGCTCGCTACTCGGGCTTCTTCCACTCCACCTGCTGCACCGCCCCATTCTCGCTCGAGTGCTCCGCCGCTCTTGCCCACTCCTTCTGGAGGCTCAGGTCGCCCCCGTCCACATTGTGACTACTGCAACAATGATGGTCATATTGAGTCCCAGTGCTACACAAAGCGGAAAAACCCGCGCAAGGCGCGATCATCCTCCTCAGGGACTTCGTCATCTCCCTCGACAGCTTCTGCCATTGCTTTGACTGAGCAGGATATTCTGAGACTTAAGCGTCTGCTCACGGCTTCAGGTTCTTCCTCGACGGGTACTGCTGGTTCTGTGACTGATGCTTCCCGCACTGAGCACCCGCCCTCTACACAGTCAGGTACATCCCCATGGGTTCTGGACTCTGGAGCTTCTTTTCATATGTCTTCTCATTCTTCCGTTTTGTCCTCTCTTGATCGCTGGATTCTCCTGTTCATGTTTTCACTGCTGATGGTACTCCACTTTCTGTTGCTAGTAGAGGCCATCTTTCCACTCCTTCTTATTCTGTTCCTGATGTTGCTCATGTTCCTCGACTTACCATGAATCTGTTTTCTGCCGGTCAACTTACTGATTCTGGTTGTCGTGTCATCCTTGATGTTGACTCTTGTTCTGTCCAGGATCGTCGCACGCACACTCTGGTTGGGGCTGGCCCTCGCCGCCGTGATTCTCAGGGTCTTTGGGAGTTGGACTGGCTTCATGTTCCTTCCGCTGCCACCACCATCGTCAGTCCCTCCGCTGCTGTCGCCTCTGTTACTGGTTCCTTCAAGCAGTGGCATCATCGACTTGGTCATCTGTGTGGTTCTCGGTTATCGTCTTTAGTTCGTCGAGGTCTTCTGGGGTCTGTCTCAGGAGATGTCTCTTTAGAGTGTCAGGGTTGTCGTCTTGGCAAGCAGATTCAGTTACCATATTCACATAGTGAGTCAGTGTCTAAGCGTCCTTTTGATTTAGTCCATTCTGATGTATGGGGTCCGGCTCCTTTCGCTTCGAAAGGTGGTCATAAATACAATATTATTTTCATCGATGATTTTTCTCGTTACACATGGCTTTATTTCATGACTTCTCGTAGTGAGGTGTTGTCTATTTATAAGCGTTTTGCTGCCATGGTTCTTACTCAGTTCTCTTCACCCATTCGTGTTTTTCGTGCTGACTCCGCTGGCGAGTATATCTCTAAAATGTTGCGTGGTGTCCTTGCTGAGCAGGGTACTCTTGCCCAGTTCTCTTGTCCTGGTGCTCATGCTCAGAATGGTGTGTCTGAGCGCAAGCATCGTCACCTTCTTTAGATGGCTCGTGCGATGATGATCGCCGCCTCTCTTCCGCCTCATTTTTGGGCCGAGGCTATCTCCACTTCTGCCTATCTCATCAACCTTCAGCCGTCCGCTGCTTTGCAGGGTGGTGTTCCTTTTGAGCGTCTTTTTGATCGTTCTCCCGATTATTCGATGCTTCGCTTGTTTGGTTGTGTTTGCTATGTTCTTCTTGCCCCTCGCGAACGCACCAAACTGACCGCTCAGTCTGTTGAGTGTGTCTTCTTAGGCTACAGTGATGAACATAAGGGCTATCGTTGTTGGGACCCTATCGGTCGTCGGATGCGTATCTCTCGAGACGTGACTTTTGATGAGTCTCGTCCTTTCTACCCACGCCCATCTTCATCGATTTTTTCTGTAGAGGATATCTCTTTCCTCACTTTTCCTGACTCACCTATCACCCCCGTTGCGCCTGTGCCTATTCGTTCCACTCCCTCTACTTCTCCACCCCTCGTCGATTTGCAGCCACCATCTTCCCCGGTCTCCTCACCTAGCATGTCCCCGGATTCTACACCTTCATCTCCGGTGACTTCTTCATCGCCACCCCCCGATTCTACCGAGTCGTCCTCTTCCTCTCAGCCTACTTATGGCTTGCGTTCTCGTCCTCGTCCGCCTGTTGATCGCTTTGGATTTCCCACCGCTGGTGCTGCTGTTCTTGAGCCGACTTCTTACCGTCAGGCTGTTGTTCATCCTGAATGGCAGTTTGCGATGGCAGAGGAGATTGCTGCTCTTGAACGCACTGACACCTGGGATCTTGTTTCTCTTCCTCCCGGAGTCCGTCCCATCACTTGTAAGTGGGTCTACAAGGTTAAGACTCGCTCCGATGGTTCTCTTGAGCGTCACAAAGCTCGTCTCGTGGCTCGTGGTTTTCAGTAGGAGCATGGTCGTGATTATGACGAGACTTTTGCTCCTGTGGCCCATATGACCACTATTCGTACACTTCTTGCCGTTGCCTCTGCACGCCACAGGTCTATATCTCAGCTTGATGTTAAGAATGCCTTTCTTAATGGTGAGCTGCGTGAGGAGGTGTACATGCAGCTACCCCTGGGTATTCTGTTCCTGATGGCATGGTCTGTCGTCTTCGTCGCTCTCTCTATGGCCTTAAGCAAGCCCCTCGCGCCTGGTTTGAGCGTTTTGCCTCTGTGGTCACTACTGCTGGTTTTTCAGCAAGTGATCATGATCCAGCCTTATTTATTCACCTTTCTCCTCGTGGTCGGACTCTTCTTCTTCTCTATGTTGATGACATGGTCATCACTGGGGATGACCCCGAGTATATTGCCTTTGTAAAGGCCCGTCTTAATGAGTAGTTTCTTATGTCTGATCTTGGACCTCTTCGCTACTTTCTTGGGATTGAAGTCTCTTCTACCTCTGATGGCTTTTTTATATCCCAGGAAAAGTATATCCAGGATCTTCTTGCTCGTGCTACTCTTACTGACGAGCGCATTGTTGAGACTCCTATGGAGCTCAATGTTCACCTCCGTGCTACTGATGGTGATCCTCTTCCTGACCCGACGCGTTATCGTCATCTTGTTGGCAGTCTTGTCTATCTAGCTGTCACTCGTCCGGACATCTCTTATCCGGTTCATATTCTGAGTCAGTTTGTCTCTGCTCCCACATCGGTTCACTATAGTCATCTCCTTCGTGTTCTCCGATATCTTCGGGGCACGATCTCTCATCGTCTATTCTTTCCTAGCTCCAGTTCTTTACAGCTTCAGGCCTATTCGGATGCTACGTGGGCTAGTGATCCTTCTGATCGCCGTTCATTTTCTGCTTACTGTGTTTTTCTCGGTGGTTCTCTCATTGCCTGGAAGACGAAGAAACAGATTGCAGTTTCCCGTTCGAGTGCTGAAGCTGAGTTGCGAGCCATGGCTCTTTTGACGGCAGAGGTGACTTGGTTACGGTGGTTACTTCAGGATTTTGGTGTTTCTGTCACTACACCGACTCTGCTCTTATCTGACAGTACAGGTGCTCTTAGCATTGCGCGCGATCCTGTGAAGCATGAGCTCACCAAGCATATTGGTGTTGATACTTTCTATGTGCGCGCTGCTGTGCAGGATCAGGTTATTGCTCTTCAGTATGTGCCTTCCGAGTTACAGTTGGCAGATTTCCTGACGAAGGCCCAGACTAGAGCACAACATGGCTTTTATCTCTCCAAACTCAGTGTTGTTCATCCACCATGAGTTTGAGGGGGGGGGGGGGGTGTTAGAGTTATAATATAAGTCATGTACCCCTTTGTATTTATCCCGTTGTATAAGGGGTTTCCTGCATATGTTCCACACCTGTACATGTATATATATCGGCCTATGGCCTCATGGGAATACAAGTTGCATATTTTCCTAACAATTACAAGCTGCAAGAACGCATTCCTCGGCAGTCCAGCAGGAATAAGCAGATAACTTAACCACAAACCTGATTTAGAGGCTCAGATTGGATAATCAGAGAACCTGATCTCGTAAAACTGAGGCTCGCTGACACTCTGTTCGTGAGTGCCTACCTCTTTCCCGGTGTACCCCACTTCTTTTATTAGGACTTCATGAAAGATAATAACTTTAAAATTGTTTCTCTCTGCATCCCTATTAGTCTTCATTACATCTCAATAGTTTGCTTGCATTGTTATGGAATTATTCCCTTGAAGTTTTTTTGTTTTGGTCCTTTAACACGCATGGTGTTTCCTTATTAATCATTGCATCGTGGTGTTTCCTTATTAATCATTGTTTAAACAACGAGTCACTGCTTTGCCCCTTTTTACTTCAGGCGCGAGGAGAGGGAAAGAGAGACAGCACTGTTGGAGACTTCCTCTTCCTCTATGCCACACTAGCTACAAGGTATGGAACTATCGCGCGCCCTCTCAACCGTTGCTCAATAGCTGGGTCTATGACCCGGTAGGTAACTTGAGACAACCGTTCTACTAGCCTTTCAACTCAATCAGATTAGCATTTTTATTGAACTACGTTCCCTTTCACTCACTTAACGGTGCATTGAGGACGACAGCAATCCAACTCGATCATCAGAACAATTCGGTTTTAAACACATGCTGAGCGCAAGCTGTAGATTTCTCAAATGTATGCGCCTTTTTATCCTACATGTGTTAAACCTTCTCATTAAAACAGAAAATAGGCCTTTTTTATATACCCTGAGAATACGGCGCTCCCTATTATTGAATGCGTAGGTCTTTCCTTGCAAAGCAGAATGTGCCCGCTACTGTTTTAAACAATGAGTCGCTGCCAGTGCTGCTTGCTGCTACATGACTGTTTGCCCCCATTTTTACTTCAGGCATGAGGAGAGGGAAAGAGAGACAACACTGGAGGAGACTTCCTCTTCCTCTATGCCACAAACAAGGTATGCAACTTCCGCGCGGGCTCTCCTCTCTCTGATCTGTCTTTTGTTTATGGTCAGCAGCTAATTTGGTCTAAGATAGATGGTTTGGAATGAGTTATCTGTCTTGTAATGGTGCTTGTAGTCGTAATGGTGCTTTTAGTTACTGACTAGACGCATTTTCCTGAAGATTTACTAATTATGGCGTTAAAACCAATTTTGCAATGCATGCATGAAGTACTAGATTGTGTTCCACTTTATTTCCTATTAATCAAACATTTTGTGTTCCACTTCAGGTTTAAGGTGCCAGATCTCTTGTCATTGAAGCTTGATATAAATCTCTTGGCTGATTCATGTATTTCGACATTGGTGCCCACTGGTCTTATGATAAAATATTTTGTGAGAGTTGACAATGATGGAATTTTCCATACGTATCCTGACTGTGGTGGACCATTTGAGAGCATAAAGGAAGTTCAGGAAGCCATTGACTCCCACCATGCTGTTCAGCGAAAAAACATGTAAAGTCTCAATTTATTAGATATCTCATATCTGTGTGTGTTCACACCTTGAAAACCCCTGGTATTTCTGAAGTTAAAGGAATATCTTATTAATTGTTTCAGAGTTGTTAAAATAGTTAGCATAGCTTGAATTCAAAAGGTATATATAGATGCTATGCTATATGTATATTTTTTATGCTCACTCGTAACTTGTACAGTTGGATAGCTTTTAGCCTGCCACACCCATGTAGCTCTATTTCTTCTGATAAAGCTAGTGGTAACTAGAACACTTAGTTCCATTAATCAGTTGAGACGGTTTTGTTTTTGTTCTGTAACCAATAGTGCTTGTAGTCAGACACACTTACTTGGAGATCCCAAAAACAAATGGTGATAACTTTTATTCTCTTTTATACAAAGAATGCGATGAGCACTTAGTCTTATAAGCATGTAAGCAGTTCAGTTTGTTTTGCCTTTTTCTTGTTTATTAAACGAGTAGTGTTAATCTTCGGGGCTGTTTGGTTCCTATTTGAACAAAAATCTTGCATGCAAAGTCATCAACTCAAACGCTTTATCATTGGTTATTCTATAAAATACGCTAATAATTTACAATCCTCTTATATCTGAATAGATGCATGGATGGACTTAGCGACGAGGAGAGGGCTATCCGATATGCTCTTTACTGGTATCATAATGGCACACGAAAGCACTCCAAAGAAGCTTTTGATTCCTGTACGACCAATCTCCCTACAAAGGAATTGGTGAAGGCTGTACTCGACAAATACAACGAGGACAATGGTCTTGTCGGAGTATGCTCTCCCACTCTGTCCTTTTTTGGTTCCATGATTCCTCGGATGTCATCAAATACATGTTTCACTTGTTGATATTATCCATTCTTAATACTTCAGGATCTTGCATATGAACTAGAAGATATTGTGAGGCACAAAGCATGTTTTGACGGGAAAGATTGCATTTATAGATCTTACGCTCATTTCAATCTCACTATGAAGACTAAAGGAGCTGCGAACAAGGATCTGTACTTTGCTGAAGTCACACGTATGGACGGTGATTATGAAGCGTATGTGCTCACCTGTATCTGCATGGTCAAACCTGATGACAATGGTATTATATACTTAACTTCATCTGCTTTGAGATTTAGAATTTTAATTTCTTGAATTTGTTTCCAGTTTGTAGCGTTTGCATGCAGTAGGGCACTCTTTAATAAAGAAACAAACTAATACTCCCTCCGTTCCTAAATATAAGTCTTTGCAGAGATTCCACTATGGACTACATACGGAGTAAAATGAGTGAATCTACACTTTAAAATATGTCTATATATATCCGTACGTAGTTTGTAGTGGAATCTCTAAAAAGACTTGTATTTAGGAACGGAGGGAGTAATAAATAGTTGAATGCATGTGCTCCTGTTGTTCATGTAAACATAATTACACTTACTCGAGTATCCTCCAAAATATCCTCTCCTTCAACGTTTAGTGAAGATTATAACAAAGGCAATGTGTGTATTTTTGTTGAACCTACAAAAAAAGGTATTGTTGTTGGAAACATATCGTATCTTGCAATAGCATAGTTTCAGTTCAAATTTATTATTATCTGGCTATATGCACTAAAAAGAAAATACGACCCCATGAGGCTGGCAAGCAGTTATGTCTTAAGAGCACAATATGGACCACCAATTCCAATATATAACTGCAATTGTCAAGGTTCGGTTGCTGCAAAGCCTGGATGGTGAAGAGCCATAGAATTTAGAGTCTAGCCCAGCTCCACGGTTGCACTCATAATTTATAATCTAGCAACAGTGATAGTGCATGCAATTTCCATATCATGTTCGCTGGTTTTGCTATGTTGGAAATTGCATGCACTATCACTGTTTGATCTTGAAGCGTGTATGAAACAGGATCTGGAACAAAATACTATTCAGTTTCGAACGCAAGTCCTGAGCGTTGTTTTCGTCCTAAGCGTTGATGCTAGCCAGCTATGGCAATGTTTTCTTGACCTCTATTTATTCACCTATTTCCACCCTTTTTTTTGAGGTGAATGCCACGTGTGTGGAGCTGACATGAAGCACCTTGCTCATGATGGATACAACCGTGGCCGCCCCTTTATTTCATATGAACATGGTAGACGTCGTGCACGTGGAGTTCCTTTATTTGAGAAGGTGTGTTCCTCCCAAGCTGACCCTTTCATACTTATGTTTGATTGACTGTTGTGTGCAATATTTTCCTAGCAAAGTGAAAATTAATTAGCCAAGGAAGCAGCCAACTGCAGGCTGCAGCTTAATCATTATATTTTTCACTTGTAAGTTAGCTGCAAATTAGGATAGATGACCATACATCAGAATGTAAATATCACTGCCTCTAGTGAGGATCCAAAATTTCCTAGGTTGCCTCAAAATTTACCAAAGCATTCAACGACCCTGCTGTAGGTGAGAAAGAATACCAGCCGGGAGTTGAATATCACAGCTATTAATAAATGAGTTATTCGTTATATGAAGTCACTAATCTGTAGAGAATGACAGCTAACATCTTGACAAAAGTGTCCCTACTTGTTAACATGCATTATCTTCCTATGTAGAAAGCGGTACTCTGTTTCCAACACATCAGCATGCCATCAGGGCAGAGCAACTCAAATTTAATTAAAGCTAGCAAAATACCTAGTATGAAGAAAAATTTGCCATCTTGTTCTTATGGTATATAAAAGATCATTCGTAACAAACATTCAAACATCTTAGCCCAACTAAAACGAAGGGATTTACCTACGAATTAGCATGATCTTATTTTCAATTCTATATAGTTGAATTTGTTGATGAAATAGCTTGTCCATTTGATTGCGGCAAGCACTCAAGTTTCATTGTCTCTCCCCATTTTGCAGCTATTTGACGTGCGTGATGAAGCTTGGCTGAAAGAAGAGGAGGCTAGGGTGAGACGTGCGATCATGGAAGGGAAGGAGGACAGGCGCAAGTTTCATACCGGCTAGACGAAGGAGGACAATGAGTTGAAAATGTTTAAAACACTACAACTGCACCCTCCATCCCATAATATAAGAGCATTTTTGACACTGCACTAGTGGAGATGAGCGAGATGAAGAGATCTGGATTGCCATGCTACATTGCCATGCTTTTGCTCAAGGCTGGTGAAGAGATCTGCCAAAATGACTGGCTGAAAATTCGTATGTACTACGAGAACTGAATTTCTTTTGCTGTCCAACTATGGAGCCTATACTACCTGTCTGAAACTACTTTGTGTTTTATTCGTAGCCCAACTAAAATTTTGTATATCCTGACCAAGTGTATAGGAAAAAGAGGAAAGCACAATGGTGGTCTACTAACTTGTGCAAGATAATAAGCATGTAAAAAAAATAGTGCGGGATAAGTGGATGGTCAGTTGGTCACACAGCCTGAAGGTGTGCGGAAAAGCTCCCCGGCGCCCACGACTTTCCCCCTCCATATATCTCTAGGAAACTCACATATTTTAGATCTGGTCATTTGCATGCTCAAGGAATTTATGGGGATTTAAATCCTAGAGCAGATCTAAGAGGATTCAAACAATAGAAAAAAGAACTAACCGAAAAAAGAGAGGAGCCAGATCTGGACAGACCCAGGTAGGACAGCGTTGAGCCGACCCGTCGACTGCGTGGCGTGCACGAAGAGCGAAGGGGTATGCAACTGTCGGATCTGCGATGGACGGCCAATGAAGGCCAATGAAGATTGGAAGTGGATGCTAGACGAGGTCCGGCGGCTCCTCACCTAGGTTTTGAACGGGATCCGGTCTTCGAGGGATGAATCATCAAACTGGAGGGGGGGGGGGGGTGAGTGGATTGGTACCAAGGGAAGCGATAGGAAGTAACGGTGAGGGCGGAGGTGGTCTGTGGCGGTGGCTCGGAATGGTGGTTGCCTGCGAGGTGCTCGGGACGGTGTCGGGCAAGCTCGAGTGGCAAATGAGGCTACTGGGGGCTCGATTAGGAGGAGTAGGACGTGGTGCATGTTGAAGACAGGGCATGGGGTGGCTCTTTGTTTGGCCGGAGCCAAAGCTCGGCTAGCCATGGACACATCGACTATGTAGGGCATGCTGGCGCGCGATTTACGAGGGGAAAAGTCGGCACAAGGCATGGATGGAGTATCTACATGCTACCGAGAGAGAGAGGGGTGAGCATGAGGGGATCCGAGATGGTCAGAAACGTGCTCGTGCGTTTGGCTGCCGCAGGTGTTCGACGGGGGAGGGAGAGGGAAGCATGAAGAACCGAGAGTGAATGACGACTCTCCTGAGCTGCTGAGGTTCTTGTGGATCCTAATGACAAGTTTGGGGGGGGGGCACGAGCGTGATTGTTCGAAAGGAACGCGAAGACCAGGCCACGAGGGTGGCGAGCGCGGGTTGGGCAGCGATGGGAGGTGCTTGGTACAGGAGGAAGCGACAAAGAGAGGGAGTGCGGCTGTGCCAGTTGCTTAAATAAGGAGATGTAACGCTAGTGGTGAGCAGACATGCATTGAAGAGCGGCCTACATGAAGAACACGAAGAGACCGGTTGGGAGGGGCGCAGGGTGGATGTCCTCCGTTTGGTTAGCATGGCTCGCTGGCGGCGCGAGACCGCGGGATGTGTAAAGGCCATCCGTTGGGAAACTCAGCAACATGGTCTTGAGGGTAGAAGATCTCAATTGTCTCCTGCACCCGTTGGGTGGCCACCGAAGGAGGAGGGAGAATAAGAGAGGGTAGGGGCTCAGTTTCTCTCCAGAGGCTATCAAGTGGGGTTTGGGAGTGAGTGTCAGAGCAGCAAGCAATGGCATTGGGGGTGAGGGGAGAGATGGTGATGAGTTGGGCAAGCCCTAGGCCAACTAGTCATTGATGCCGCAGCCACCTCTTCTCTCTCTCTCTCTCTCTCTCTCTCTCTGTGATGCTACAGTGCGCTTGCACTGAGTTAAGAAGGTAGTCAGGTTGAATAGGAGGGTTACGAGTGGTTGGAATATGATCCACAAAGGTTAGGAGAAGTTTTAGTCAAGTTAGAGTTAAACAAGATTTTTCAGAAAGTTAACGACAACTAGGCAACAAAACCACCTGAGAAAACTTAGGTCTAGGCCAAGATAAAATCTATGATCAGCATGGATGTGCAGTATAGGTTGTGGTGATGGATAAGAAAGTGCTGGTCTGGTTCAACTTCAGTAAAATGAATTTTCCAAGGCTATCAAAAGGCTTCACAATTATAGTGTTCTGTTCACTGTTTTAGAGATCATGAATGGCCCATTCATCCTTTCAAGTAGACAATAGAGATGCCGAGGATAGATGACAAGGCGGTGCATGCCATAATATCATTATTTTCGAAGCCAAAAAGCTTCATGATACAAATGGTTATGGTCACAGTATTGATTAGCCCTCAAAAGGGATTTGGAAGAAATAGCTAGAGAATTTTAAAGTCCAATTTCTCAGCCTAGATAGGAAGTATAGATCATGTATATGAGATCTAGGAAGGTGCATTGCCATATAGACAAGTTTTAATAACTCTGGTAAGCCTCTCAAAAGGCAATCATTTAACAGAAGTGAAGACAGGTCTAGAGCTCAAATTTGAATTTCTACTCAAAATAAAAACAAGTCACAAGTGGATTTTTATTTTGGTACACACACCCACACAAACAATCATATAATAGTAATTCAAAACAAGCAACACGCTAGCAAGTCAACAAACACAAAAGGGATCCACACGCTAGCAAGTCATAACCTAAGTCAAGCAAGTCATTTGAAGCAATTGAAGTTTCGTCCAAAATCCAAAGTGTCCAGAGGTGCATTTGTGAGGTGGTGGTCAAGTATATGATCATGACAACATAATAGAAAAGATGTTCAACTCATAACTCAATACCTTTCAAAAGTATTGATGGTAAGCAAGCATATGGGGTAATATACTTCCCACTTGCACTCTTTCCAAAAGATGGTTAAAATAATGGATTGAATCCTTGTAAAGGTACTAGGGTTGAAAATAGGTGGAAGGTGGCACCCTATAGATGTCCATGTCATTTTGGAAACACTTTTATTTTCTTAAAAACTAGTTCTTTGGGTAGTTGCTAAAGTCAAAACATTTTTAAAGGAGTTGGGCCAAAATAAGGTGATAGAAAATAATGGTAGGTTTTTCTTGTCATGACTTGATCACAAGGGGTGCCTAACAATATATGCTGATTGATTGCGAATGTCAATTATTGTTGTTGTGATCGCCTGATTGATCCATGTTGTGCTTCTTACCAGGGGACCAAGAATCTTACTGCTACCAATACAATGTGGCCTAACCAGATGCCTCCAAATGGAACAACGGCCAAGTCTTGCATGTGCATGAGATCATCACGAGATCTACATGATGTTGTAGATGACTTAGATGATGGTGTAGATGAAACACCGTCATGGAAGACCTACGGTAGAATCTAAATGACGTAATGCAGACCAACATCTTAACCCTCCTTATGTCGAAGGCAAGTGCTTACAAGAATTTAGGTTAGCTTTGCTTTCATGATGACCCCATCCTGACTGGCTCATTGTTTATAGATAATGATGTCACAGGGAAAGTTCTTACATGCATTGAAGTTGCTGTCAGGATGAATGCCAATAATGCCATGTTTGACGAAGACTAAGGCAGCGCCCAACTTGATTCGGCAACTCAGACTAGCAATGGAGCTGGTGGCTTGTATATTAATTTCCCTTTTAGGTACATACTCCTCCCTCCCATAATATAAGAGTGTTCTTTACACTAGTGTAGTGTAAAAACGCTTCATATTATGGGAGGGAGGGAGTACCATCTTGTATGAGCCAAAGTGCCCTAGTAACTTTTCGGGGCACTTCCTCTAAAAAAAACTTTTCGGGGCACTTTGCTCGAGTGCCCTAATAACTTTTCAGTGCACTTTGCCCCAAATGTTTTTAATGGTATTTAAATATGTGTCACTAAATTGTAACATTTTAGAGCATTTTAAAAATGACCTTTTAATTTTTAGAGACATGAGTAAATTGGGCAGTTTATAAGGTGCCATAATATATTTTGTTACATTTCAGGGCACCAATAGCTCAACCGTGATGCAGTGATTTACACAGTCTTCTTTTCCTAGCTACTCCCTCCGTCCGGTGAAAAATGTACATTTGGCTTTAAATTTTGTCCATAAAAGAGTGTAATTCTATCTTCCCAATGCAATTTAAAGTAAAACAAATGTTTCTCTCTCATCACATGTGTCGGGGGTTGGGTGCGACATATGCCAATGGATGGCTTATCATGGTGGGAGCGAGTAGAACGTCGCCGGTGCCTGGAAGCGGGATGAGGCGTAGACACGAACGCTGGCGCACTTTACCCAGGTTCGGGGCTCTCCTAGGAGATAACACCCCTAGTCCTGCTCTGCGGGGTCTCCGCATGATCACTAAGGCACTAGTGTGTACAATGGTGCTCCTCGAGCTGTATGCCAGAGGTAGAAGAAGGCAAGGCTTGCTCTCTTCTCCCCCTAGGTGTGAGTCTAATTCTAACAGGTTTGAACCCTTTGCATGGGTGCCCTGGGGGGTTTATATAGGCCTACCCCCCAGGGGTACAATGGTAATCCGGCCGGGTGTAGGACCCGACTGTCAGTGTCTCTGGTCGCCGACTTCTCCGCCGGCTGCTGGGGCCCGCCGCCTGGTGGGCCCCGCCAACCGGTCTGGTACGGCGCCGACATGCCGCTTCCGCCGCTCGCGGGTCTTGCCGGCTGCTGATTACTGTAGCCGTGATGCTATTGACACAAGCTTGGTCAGGGGAGCGTGGCTACAGTCCCGCCGCCTGGTGGGAGATCACTGTAGCCACTCCGGGTCTTATCTGGTTAATGGTGCACGGGCCCCGAGGAAGGATCGGGCCGCCTGCTAGGAGCCGGCCTCCCTCGGGTCCGACTGGTGAGGCTTCCGCCGTCTTCCGGGCTCTCGCTGCCTGGTAGGGCCCGCTGTGTCGGGACCCCGATTCCAAGTCACACCGATCTAGCCTACAACACCTCATATCACTTTGCGGCCTCACGCACGGTACTCCCACGGGTGTCGCCTTACCATGGCCCGGGACCGTTTGCGCCTTTTGGCTCGCGTATATGACAATGTCGCTAGCATCCATATGACCGAGAACCCGGGCCGACATGGCTAGTCGTGAACCCAAAGCGGCACTAACGTATGGGGACAGGCATACATGAATCAACATCGAACGTGTCGGTCAGCAGCGTGCGAATCCGGACTGTAGCACTGGGCTAACAGGACTCCGGGAACCTGGGCTGTAGCAGGCTAGGCAGGACTCCGGATGTCACCGCGTGACATTTCCCCGAAGGGACAGACACAGGAACGATATGAAACACATGCCGGCCAGTCAAGTGTCCAGAGCAGTAGTGCCGGGCTAGCAGGACTCCGGTGAACCGGGCTGTAGCGGACTACTATGGCTCAAGGAGGCACTAGACTACATTTCCCCATAAGAGAGGCTGCTAAGGATAGACAACTAGATTGTCGGATCCCACACATACCAAGCATTTCAATCATACACACAATATGCTCGATATGTGCAAATACAACATGGCATCACAACAAGACTCTACGACTCAGAGTATTTATTCATTAGGCTCCAAAGAGCCAGATATTACAAACATGGGTCTCATGACCCAACATTCAGAGCATACAAGTCAAAGCACATGCGGAAGCTTAACATGTCTGAGTACAGACATCTACAAATGAAAAAGGCTGAGAAGCCTGACTATCTACCAGATCCTGCCGAGGGCACAAGATCGTAGCTGAGGTATCAAGCTAAACGTCGAAGTCCACACGGGACTACTAGCGAGACTGACGTCTCTCTGCAAAACATAAAATAAGCAAACGTGAGTACAAATGTACCCAGCAAGACTTACATCAGAACTATCTACATATGCATCGGTATCAACAAAAGGGGTGGTGGAGTTTAACTGCAGCAAGCCAGCTTTGACTCAGTGGCTAACCTGAACTACGACTGCAAGCAACTCTTTTGAGGTGGCGCACACGAGTCCACATATTCACCATATCAATACACCACTATGGATCCGCTCCCGTCTCCCTACGAGAACGCCATCCATAGCACTCACGCTTATCTTGCGCATTTTAGAGTATCCACTTTCACTTGTCTATGAACTGTTATAGGCAACCCAGAAGTCCTTTACCGCGGACACGGCTATTCGAATAGATGATGTTAACCCTGCAGGGGTGTACTTCGTCACACACGCTCTCGCCACTTACCACCATGTACACGTCGTGTACCTCGGCAACCTTCAAGCGGAAGCCTGGCGAGGGAGTCGGCCACGACCTGACTAACCACACAAGTCTCTCGTCCAGGTTTATCGCCTATTCGGGTTCCATCCGCAAGGAGATCCGGCCGGGGTGTCGCTCACGGCCCCAAACGATGTGTGCAGGGTTCCCGAGCCCACCATCCGGGTGCCACTCGGTACACCAGGCCACGTGTGCCTAGTCTGTCCCAAGCCCACCTGTACCGGGTGCCACTTGGTAGACTACTAACACTACCTACAAACACCAGAAACTAGTTGCAACTCCTGGACAGAGATCAGGTTGATTAATAAGTCGAGAGAGCTTGGAGCGCCCGGAGCCCAATGTGTGGTAGTAACTGTTCATGGATCACAAACACAGAACTCAGTTCCTGAGGACGGTTTCAATGAGACAACCCACCATGTACTCCTACATGGCCTCTCACCGCTACCTTTACCAAATCGTGTTCACACACTTAGCTCTCACACAGTAGGACATGTTCACAACTTTCCAATTCATTCCCGATGAATCAGACCTGACACAACTCTAAGCAATAGCAGGCATGACAAACAAGCATGAATGAGTAGGCACATCAGGGCTCAAACAACTCCTACTCATGCTAGTGGGTTTCATCTATTTACTGTGGCAATGACAGGTCATGCAGAGGATAAAGGGGTTCAGCTACCGCAGCAAGTAACAGATGAATCGTTGTTGTCCTAATGCAGTAAAAGAGAGCAGGAGCGAGAGAGTGGGATTGTATCGGAATTAACAAGGGGGTTTTGCTTGCCTGACACTTCCGAAGATAGTATAGCTCTTCATCGGTGTCATCGGTCGCATCGTCGAAGCAACGTCTACTGAGAGGGGACAACACCGACAAACAGAGAAGAAACACGATCAATGCAATGCACAATATGATGCATGCTATGACATGGCAATATGCTGTGGATTGAGCTAATGCAGCTAGCAACATATTAAATGGAGTTGGTTTGAACCTTAGGTTCAAATTCAAACTTCATATGTGGAAATTCAAATGCCATTTACATGATTTGTCCTAAACAGCAGCTGTAAGTTGTTCTAACATGCATGAAAATGACATATTCAGATTCTCTGGATTTTTCTGATCACTTTTCATATATGATTTATTTCATTCTGAGTTACGGTTGATTTTCTATGATTTTTAGAAGTTTAGGGCATTTTCTGGAATTTCCTGATTAAAAATAAATCCAGAAAATGTAATACTGCGTCAGCATTGCGTCAGGGTGACGTCAGCATGGACCAAAGTCAAATCTGACTGTGGGGCCCAGGTCAACGCTGAGGTGGCGGGGTCAAAGCATTAGCTTAATTTAAAGCAGGGAATAACCCTGTGGTTAATTATGAGGTGGGGCCCGGCTGTCTGTGACTCTTGGGTTTGATTAAGAGGTGGTTAACGCCTAATTAACCTAGCCACGTCAGCACGGCCGGGGTTAGTCCGCCGGCGACCATCCAGCGCGGCGGAGGCACGCCGGAGTTCCTCGGGACGGCGCTACAGGCGTTGGCTCGACGCACTGGAAGTACCAGAGGGATGCCCATCCTCGTGCGCATCCAGGGATCACGCGGGAAGCTGCGGGGTGGCCGGAGACGATGGCTACGGCAACCATGGTGGTGGCCGGAGCTCGGCTAGATGCAGGCGCGGGGCTGCAGGGTACAGCGAGGCCAGCTAAGGGGATCTGCGGCCTCCTGGTACATCTAGGAGCTCGCTAGGCTCGTCGGCTTGAGCGGAGCGGCACGGCAGCGCCATGCCCGGCGTCCATGGCGGACGGCGGTGCTCGGTACGGTGGCTAGCACGGCTACGGCGGGGGGGGGGGGAAGACTACGGGGAAAGGGGGGAAGCGTAGTAGAGCTCACAACGGTCTCGTAGGCGGTCTCAGTCAGCTCGGGGAGGCACTGGAATCGGTGGGGCAGCGGTGGCGATCTCCGGCGCCCGAGGTTGAAGACGAGTGCGAAGGGGGCTTCACACGGCGTCCGGCGATGCGTGGCTGATGGAGACGATGCAGGAAGACGGCTCGGAGCTCATGGGCATGACGGAGGGGCGAGGCGGTGACTGTGGCCGCGGTGGTGCTAGTCGGCGGCGGCAGGAGCGTTCGGTGGGGGGGGGAACGGCGAGGGAGAGAGCCAGGGGAAAGGGAGAAGGTCGAGAGAGAGTGAGAGAGTTCTAGGGGTGCGTGGCGACGTCCTGGCGTCGAAGCAGCGGCGGAAGCAGGAGGTGGCTCGGCGCGTGGGCGCGCGCGGCGAGCACACGCTCGGCGTCCTTCTGGCGCGGTGGAGACGACGACTGGCGTCGGCCAGCTGGGTTGGGCCGCACAGTGTTGGGCTATCTGGTGGGCTGGCAGGTGGGCTGTGCCAGATAGGTGGCCAGGTACTTCTCTCTCTCTTTCCTAATTTGGTTCCTGTTTTCTATTGTTCTGTAGTCTTTAGGGCTTTATTAAAAATACTTAGACAGATCCAAAAATCATCAAACTGCTGAATGCCACTTTTTGGAATATAACCAACAGCAAACATTTTAGTTCATGATTATTTGAGCATTTAAAATATTTAATAGCATTTAAATGCCCAAATGCAAATACTATATGATTTAATTCAGAGCCCAAATATGTCATGGAAAAATGTGCAACACGTCTGGTTATTGCTTCTAGCATTTCCCAGAAATGATGAACATTTTTGAAAGCCATTTGGAGTCACTGAGAATATTTTAGTTGAACCTAGTGAATTCCTTTAATGCTAGGGTTTAGGCAATCCCCATTTCAAATTCATTTGAAACTTAAACATGATGCACACATGACTAGCTAGCCTAGAGCAAACCAGAACTAGGGATGTGACAACTCACCCCCACTAAAACAAGAATCTCGTCCCGAGATTCAAGCGTAGGGTAAGAGGAAAAGGGGACACAAAAGCTAACACAATCTTCACGATCCCATTGTTCTTCTCGAGGATGTTGATTCATTGCATCATCTTGATCTTGACATCTTTTCTTTTGAGAGCTTCATCCAACTATGATGACGGAAGAGAGGGAAACTCTACAGGATTGATCTTCTCGAAGATCGAACTATACAAGATCAACTCGCGGAATGCGATGTTGAAACATCTCGAGTTGAGACACAAAACACATCGAGAGGGATGGAAGAACAAACGACGAGGTTTGATTTGGTGGGCAACAATCCCATGCTTAGATAATATGGTGCATGGGTTCCAAAGCAGCGAGGAGTTAATTGCCATGACTCCATAACGGGGCACCTTAGGAGAGGTGACTCGTAGAATTCTTCCCTTTAGTGGCAAAAAGAATTACTTTTGATACAAAGATCATTGAAACTCTTTATACCAGTGTAAGGCAATTTACAAATGATCGTTTGAAAGAATTCAAAAGAATGGCACACTCAATTTGGAAAGGAAACTATGGTTATAGAACAACTCGGCAAATGGAAGGCACATTCCAGTTGATACCAAGGACATAACCTAGTGACTAAGCGTGCTTTCAAGAACTTGAGCATTTCCATATTCATCAAGGTTTTACCAACATCCGTGCCGAGGATCCTGGCAACACATCATACTACCATGATGAACGGTGATGGAGGATGCAGGTGCAAAGGAGGATAACACTTTCTCAGATTTTTCCTTAGCAATGCCAAAGAAGCAAATCTGGATGATCGACCGAGAGACATTTAGCACTCCGCTTCTAATGTTCTCCTTGATGTTCTAGCGTAACCCATTAGATGTGGTTTGGTATCTTGAACATCAAGTAGTAGGTCGGACTTCGGGAGCGCAGGAATCCATAAGGAATAACTAGTGGAATAAATCCTAAGAAATCCTTATGGGGAGGTGGCCAACTTCCTCAATCAAGTTACTACAATAATAAGTCTTCCGGCTGGGTGTGTTGGCCACGACATCCACTTACCGGGTTACGAAGACCAATATTATAGCTATTGGGAGATGTCCCAACCATCATATCTGCCTGAGATTCAGATCTGGTTGGTAACAGGATATTTCAGACAGCATGTCCAGAAAAGGAAAGTTTGCAACACAAACCGACGAGATGGCGTTGCGAGATTCTCAGGAGATGAACTTGGTAGCAAGCTCCAAAACATGAGCGGGTTCTGCTACAAACATGTGAACACGCTGTCCCAGACAAGCATGGCCACAGAGTAGTCTTGCAATAAAACACTACCGAGTTCTGGTTAGGAACCATCAACAAGGATGTCGAAGTCCTTACATAAGTCCGGATCCTAAGAAGGAACTTCTTCTCCTTGAACAAATCAATCAGTGGCTTGGTGTCCTAGGGACACATATAGAATGGAGGTAGCGAGCCTATCAAACCATAGCATACTTCGCACATGCATGACTGACTTGGGATGGTTCCGAAGGAAGCAAAAACAATCTTTCTCGAACTCACGGCGACAACTTGCACCAAATGCACATGAATTCGAGGAAGTCACTACTTTCACCAAACATATACTTCATGAACGGGGCATGAAGAAAATGCTTACACAAGTTTCCAACACTAGCTGGATGTTCAACACGAGTCATGGAGAAGGTAGCAGTGTTGCTGATGGGCTCAACAACAATTCATCCAGGTTTCCATGGAGATGGAATTCCATAATTATGTGAACAAGTGATAGCATTGGTCAGACCCAAAAAATATAATGGTGTATGCTCGAGGACACCACCACGAGTAAGACAACATTACGAATATCATTGGCTCTGATTTGATTTAAGGATAGCCCACACTCAAATCAAAGTTTTGGACAAGACAATAGATCCAACAATTGATCACGAGGATCAATCAATGAAGATTTCATCTTTCTTCAACACACTCACTAAAAGATATCCCTTAAAATGAACTAAACCAGGCAAGCTTTTATCTTCCAACTCTCCAAGTTGTTGTTTAGCTTAACCAACTAGCTCAGGGGTATCCAACACAGATTCTTGGAGAAGGGGTGGTTTATAAGAAAACCAACTTGATCACGAGCTCAACATAACCGTCAGGGGACAACCTGGTAATACATCCGAGAAGATATTCGGAACATCACGAACCACCGATATGTTACTAAGCTCGAGAACGATCTTGCTTTTCAGGGCAAGACGATATGACCGAATAAGCAAGGACTGACACTATCCTAACTCATTGATCGAAAAGTGCACCGGAAATAAGGACTAGGTAGCACGATCAACCTTAGGATGTGATTCAGTAACCAACACGCTAAGGATGAAATTATTGTCCTTCAACTACCAAGCAACGGAGTTGCTAGGAGTATTGATTTCACACATCATAGTTCACTTGTCGGCATTCCGGTTGCAACAACACGGAGACCGAGAGATGAATGATGATGGCGAGGAGTATCACTGCGTCAAGAATTCATAAGAGGTGGTGCAATTCTCATGACAATCTTGACATAAAGATGGCAACGCTCCAAGGTAGAGCAGAGCAAAAGCTGGATTGGCATTTTGGTCTGCGGAATACAATTGCTTTGACCCAATCCTAGATATGGACGAGGTTCTGGAGTTCGTTTCTCCTAGTCATTCTGAAATAGAAAGGCTTGACAGACAACAAGAATGGAAAGGTATCGATAACACGGATGCACAACTAGTCCTGACTATCAATTGATAGACGAAGGTCGGAATATGACTGAAGAGGGACAACTCAAAGGAACATATAACTTTCTGAGTTGTGGACGCATAGGTTAGTATGTCAAACGAGTTCGACATATTTCTTCCGGATAACCCGTGCAGAAAGGTAGAAGGACTGGCAGATTCACAATGTGAATGGAGAACTCGTCAAGAGCACTCTGGTTGTGATCTTTCAGTTCAAGAGAACTTCTGCCATAAGCAGTTCATGGTATTGGAAGAACGATATACCACGGACCTCGAGGACTATCGCAAAGGTTACTAATATCTTAAGGGAACTAGCAAATACTAACAACATGAGGTAGGGTGAATCTTGGGTTCAAGAACCCAGAAATAGAATGCCTACTAACTAAATGGCATCACGGGATGCTTTCGAGAAAGATGGCCAGAATCATCACACCGGGAACACAAAACATGGCTAGATTACTAGGCGACTCCCTAGAACACCTAGGGTCATAATAATAGCTCCAACATATATACCGAGGCAATAGAGTGCCTCAACGCACCGATAGTGTGCTTAATCTGGCCCAAAGGGACGCAAAAACAGAGGGAAAGGATTTTGCAAATGCATCAGATTGTTTAGAAACCTGGGATGACTCGGACAACATAGCGGCTGTAAAAGCTCAAAAGGATTTGAGATATCCTGCAAAATGGTGGCATAACCACTCAACATCATAATATCAAGGTTCCGAGATCAGCTATCAACACACGGAAGTAGTAGAAACTGAACTGAGGCTTGGACCAACAATCCTACGAGTCTACGGATTAGTAACACGTGATCCTGATAGAAAGATGAGAAGCCTAGTTCTTAATCCCCGTAGAAGAGAAGAGGTGACTCAGATCAGAAGGGCATAAGGTAAAGGAGTAAAAAGAGCCTTACGTTCCCTTCCACAATCAATTCCCTTATATAACTAAAGCATTTCTAGACTCAACTTCGACCAGTTTGGCTTCGTAAACCTACAGGCAGTCAGGCTCTGATACCAAAGCTGTCGGGACCCCGATTCCAAGTCACACCGATCTAGCCTGTAACACCTCATATCACTTTGCGGCCTCACGCACGGTACTCCCACGGGTGTCGCCTTACCATGGCCCGGGACCGTTTGCGCCTTTTGGCTCACGTATATGACAATGTCGCTAGCATCCATATGACAGAGAACCCGGGCCGACATGGCTAGTCGTGAACCCAAAGCGGCACTAACGTATGGGGACAGGCATACATGAATCAACATCGAACGTGTCGGTCAGCAGCGTGCGAATCCGGGCTGTAGCACTGGGCTAACAGGACTCCGGGAACCCGGGCTGTAGAAGGCTAGGTAGGACTCCGGATGTCACCGCGTGACATTTCCCTGAAGGGACAGACACAGGAACGATATGAAACACATGCCGGCCAGTCAAGTGTCCAGAGCAGTAGTGCTGGGCTAGCAGGACTCCGGTGAACCGGGCTGTAGCGGACTACTATGGCTCAAGGAGGCACTAGACTACATTTCCCCATAAGAGAGGCTGCTAAGGATAGACAACTAGATTGTCGGATCCCACACATACCAAGCATTTCAATCATACACACAATATGCTCGATATGTGCAAATACAACATGGCATCACAACAAGACTCTACGACTCAGTATTTATTCATTAGGCTCCGAAGAGCCAGATATTACAAACATGGGTCTCATGACCCAACATTCAGAGCATACAAGTCAAAGCACATGCGGAAGCTTAACATGTCTGAGTACAGACATCTACAAATGAAAAAGGCTGAGAAGCCTGACTATTTACTAGATCCTGCCGAGGGCACAAGATCGTAGCTGAGGTATCAAGCTAAACGTCGAAGTCCACACGGGACTACTAGCGAGACTGACGTCTCTCTGCAAAACATAAAATAAGCAAACGTGAGTACAAATGTACCCAGCAAGACTTACATCAGAACTATCTACATATGCATCGGTATCAACAAAAGGGGTGGTGGAGTTTAACTGCAGCAAGCCAGCTTTGACTCAGTGGCTAACCTGAACTACGACTGCAAGCAACTCTTTTGAGGTGGCGCACACGAGTCCACATATTCACCATATCAATACACCACTATGGATCCGCTCCCGTCTCCCTACGAGAACGCCATCCATAGCACTCACGCTTATCTTGCGCATTTTAGAGTATCCACTTTCACTTGTCTATGAACTGTTATAGGCAACCCAGAAGTCCTTTACCGCGGA
Organism: Triticum aestivum; assembly: GCF_018294505.1. Classification (NCBI taxonomy): domain Eukaryota; kingdom Viridiplantae; phylum Streptophyta; class Magnoliopsida; order Poales; family Poaceae; genus Triticum; species Triticum aestivum. The sequence goes on from NC_057796.1 coordinate 388,663,253, forward strand.
CACGGCTATTCGAATAGATGATGTTAACCCTGCAGGGGTGTACTTCGTCACACACGCTCTCGCCACTTACCACCATGTACACGTCGTGTACCTCGGCAACCTTCAAGCGGAAGCCTGGCGAGGGAGTCGGCCACGACCTGACTAACCACACAAGTCTCTCGTCCAGGTTTATCGCCTATTCGGGTTCCATCCGCAAGGAGATCCGGCCGGGGTGTCGCTCACGGCCCCAAACGATGTGTGCAGGGTTCCCGAGCCCACCATCCGGGTGCCACTCGGTACACCAGGCCACGTGTGCCTAGTCTGTCCCAAGCCCACCTGTACCGGGTGCCACTTGGTAGACTACTAACACTACCTACAAACACCAGAAACTAGTTGCAACTCCTGGACAGAGATCGAGGCGGTTAATAAGTCGAGAGAGCTTGGAGCGCCCGGAGCCCAATGTGTGGTAGTAACTGTTCATGGATCACAAACACAGAACTCAGTTCCTGAGGACGGTTTCAATGAGACAACCCACCATGTACTCCTACATGGCCTCTCACCGCTACCTTTACCAAATCGTGTTCACACACTTAGCTCTCACACAGTAGGACATGTTCACAACTTTCCAATTCATTCCCGATGAATCAGACCTGACACAACTCTAAGCAATAGCAGGCATGACAAACAAGCATGAATGAGTAGGCACATCAGGGCTCAAACAACTCCTACTCATGCTAGTGGGTTTCATCTATTTACTGTGGCAATGACAGGTCATGCAGAGGATAAAGGGGTTCAGCTACCGCAGCAAGTAACAGATGAATCGTTGTTGTCCTAATGCAGTAAAAGAGAGCAGGAGCGAGAGAGTGGGATTGTATCGGAATGAACAAGGGGGTTTTGCTTGCCTGACACTTCCGAAGATAGTATAGCTCTTCATCGGTGTCATCGATCGCATCGTCGAAGCAACGTCTACTGAGAGGGGACAACACCGGCAAACAGAGAAGAAACACGATCAATGCAATGCACAATATGATGCATGCTATGACATGGCAATATGCTGTGGATTGAGCTAATGCAGCTAGCAACATATTAAATGGAGTTGGTTTGAACCTTAGGTTCAAATTCAAACTTCATATGTGGGAATTCAAATGCCATTTACATGATTTGTCCTAAACAGCAGCTGTAAGTTGTTCTAACATGCATGAAAATGCCATATTCAGATTCTCTGGATTTTTCTGATCATTTTTCATATATAATTTATTTCATTCTGAGTTACGGTTGATTTTCTATGATTTTTAGAAGTTTAGGGCATTTTCTGGAATTTCCTGATTAAAAATAAATCCAGAAAATGTAATACTGCGTCAGCATTGCGTCAGGGTGACGTCAGCATTGACCAAAGTCAAATCTGACTATGGGGCCCAGGTCAACGCTGAGGTGGCGGGGTCAAAGCATTAGCTTAATTTAAAGCAGGGAATAACCCTGTGGTTAATTATGAGGTGGGGCCCGGCTGTCTGTGACTCTTGGGTTTGATTAAGAGGTGGTTAACGCCTAATTAACCTGGCCACGTCAGCACGGCCGGGGTTAGTCCGCCGGCGACCATCCAGCGCGGCGGAGGCACGCCGGAGTTCCTCGGGACGGCGCTACAGGCGTCGGCTCGACGCACTGGAAGTACCAGAGGGATGCCCATCCTCGTGCGCATCCAGGGATCACGCGGGAAGCTGCGGGGTGGCCGGAGACGATGGCTACGGCAACCATGGTGGTGGCCGGAGCTCGGCTAGATGCAGGCGCGGGGCTGCAGGGTACAGCGAGGCCAGCTAAGGGGATCTGCGGCCTCCTGGTACATCTAGGAGCTCGCTAGGCTCGTCGGCTTGAGCGGAGCGGCACGGCAGCGCCATGCCCGGCGTCCATGGCGGACGGCGGTGCTCGGTACGGTGGCTAGCACGGCTACGGCGGGGGGGGGGAAGACTACGGGGAAAGAGGGGAAACGTAGTAGAGCTCACAGCGGTCTCGTAGGCGGTCTCAGTCAGCTCGGGGAGGCACTGGAATCGGTGGGGCAGCGGTGGCGATCTCCGGCGCCCGAGGTTGAAGACGAGTGCGAAGGGGGCTTCACACGGCGTCCGGCGATGCGTGGCTGATGGAGACGATGCAGGAAGACGGCTCGGAGCTCATGGGCATGACGGAGGGGCGAGGCGGTGACTGTGGCCGCGGTGGTGCTAGTCGGCGGCGGCAGGAGCGTTCGGTGGGGGGGGGGGGAACGGCGAGGGAGAGAGCCAGGGGAAAGGGAGAAGGTCGGGAGAGAGTGAGAGAGTTCTAGGGGTGCGTGGCGACGTCCTGGCGTCGAAGCAGCGGCGGAAGCAGGAGGTGGCCCGGCGCGTGGGCGCGCGCGGCGAGCACACGCTCGGCGTCCTTCTGGCGCGGTGGAGACGACGACTGGCGTCGGCCAGCTGGGTTGGGCCGCACAGTGTTGGGCTATCTGGTGGGCTGGCAGGTGGGCTGTGCCAGATAGGTGGCCAGGTACTTCTCTCTCTCTTTCCTAATTTGGTTCCTGTTTTCTATTGTTCTGTAGTCTTTAGGGCTTTATTAAAAATACTTAGACAGATCCAAAAATCATCAAACTGCTCAATGCCACTTTTGGAATATAACCAACAGCAAACATTTTAGTTCATGATTATTTGAGCATTAAAATATTTAATAGCATTTAAATGCCCAAATGCAAATACTATATGATTTAATTCAGAGCCCAAATATGTCATGGAAAAATGTGCAACACGTCTGGTTATTGCTTCTAGCATTTCCCAGAAATGATGAACATTTTTGAAAGCCATTTGGAGTCACTGAGAATATTTTAGTTGAACCTAGTGAATTCCTTTAATGCTAGGGTTTAGGCAATCCCCATTTCAAATTCATTTGAAACTTAAACATGATGCACACATGACTAGCTAGCCTAGAGCAAACCAGAACTAGGGATGTGACAACTCACCCCCACTAAAACAAGAATCTCGTCCCGAGATTCAAGCGTAGGGTAAGAGGAAAAGGGGACACAAAATCTAACACAATCTTCACGATCCCATTGTTCTTCTCGAGGATGTTGATTCATTGCATCATCTTGATCTTGACATCTTTTCTTTCGAGAGCTTCATCCAACTATGATGACGGAAGAGAGGGAAACTCTACAGGATTGATCTTCTCGAAGATCGAACTATACAAGATCAACTCGCGGAATGCGATGTTGAAACATCTCGAGTTGAGACACAAAACACATCGAGAGGGATGGAAGAACAAACGACGAGGTTTGATTTGGTGGGCAACAATCCCATGCTTAGATAATATGGTGCATGGGTTCCAAAGCAGCGAGGAGTTAATTGCCATGACTCCATAACGGGGCACCTTAGGAGAGGTGACTCGTAGAATTTTTCCCTTTAGTGGCAAAAAGAATTACTTTTGATACAAAGATCATTGAAACTCTTTATACCAGCGTAAGGCAATTTACAAATGATCGTTTGAAAGAATTCAAAAGAATGGCACACTCAATTTGGAAAGGAAACTATGGTTATAGAACAACTCGGCAAATGGAAGGCACATTCCAGTTGATACCAAGGACATAACCTAGTGACTGAGCGTGCTTTCAAGAACTTGAGCATTTCCATATTCATCAAGGTTTTACCAACATCCGTGCCGAGGATCCTGGCAACACATCATACTACCATGATGAACGGTGATGGAGGATGCAGGTGCAAAGGAGGATAACACTTTCTCAGATTTTTCCTTAGCAATGCCAAAGAAGCAAATCTGGATGATCGACCGAGAGACATTTAGCACTCCGCTTCTAATGTTCTCCTTGATGTTCTAGCGTAACCCATTAGATGTGGTTTGGTATCTTGAACATCAAGTAGTAGGTCGGACTTCGGGAGCGCAGGAAATCCATAAGGAATAACTAGTGGAATAAATCCTAAGAAATCCTTATGGGGAGGTGGCCAACTTCCTCAATCAAGTTACTACAATAATAAGTCTTCCGGCTGGGTGTGTTGGCCACGACATCCACTTACCGGGTTACGAAGACCAATATTATAGCTATTGGGAGATGTCCCAACCATCATATCTGCCTGAGATTCAGATCTGGTTGGTAACAGGATATTTCAGACAGCATGTCCAGAAAAGGAAAGTTTGCAACACAAACCGACGAGATGGCGTTGCGAGATTCTCAGGAGATGAACTTGGTAGCAAGCTCCAAAACATGAGCGGGTTCTGCTACAAACATGTGAACACGCTGTCCCAGACAAGCATGGCCACAGAGTAGTCTTGCAATAAAACACTACCGAGTTCTGGTTAGGAACCATCAACAAGGATGTCGAAGTCCTTACATAAGTCCGGATCCTAAGAAGGAACTTCTTCTCCTTGAACAAATCAATCAGTGGCTTGGTGTCCTAGGGACACATATAGAATGGAGGTAGCGAGCCTATCAAACCATAGCATACTTCGCACATGCATGACTGACTTGGGATGGTTCCGAAGGAAGCAAAAACAATCTTTCTCAAATTCACGGCGGCAGCTTGCACCTAATGCACGTGAACTTGGAGGAAGTCACTTCTTACACCAAACATGTATTTCATGAACGGGACATGAAGATAATGCTTACAAAAGTTTCCAACGCTAACTGGATGTTCAACACGAGTCATGGAGAAGGTAGCAGTGTTGCTGATGGGCTCAACAACAATTCATCCAGGTTTCCATGGAGATGGAATTCCATAATTATGTGAACAAGTGATAGCATTGGTCAGACCCAAAAAAATATAATGGTGTATGCTCGAGGACACCACCACGAGTAAGACAACATTACGAATATCATTGGCTCTGATTTGATTTAAGGATAGCCCACACTCAAATCAAAGTTTTGGACAAGACAATAGATCCAACAATTGATCACAAGGATCAATCAATGAAGATTTCATCTTTCTTCAACACACTCACTAAAAGATATCCCTTAAAATGAACTAAACCAGGCAAGCTTTTATCTTCCAACTCTCCAAGTTGTTGTTTAGCTTAACCAACTAGCTCAGGGGTATCCAACACAGATTCTTGGAGAAGGGGTGGTTTATAAGAAAACCAACTTGATCACGAGCTCAACATAACCGTCAGGGGACAACCTGGTAATACATCGAGAAGATATTCGGAACATCACGAACCACCGATATGTTACTAAGCTCGAGAACGATCTTGCTTTTCAGGGCAAGACGATATGACCGAATAAGCAAGGACTGACACTATCCTAACTCATTGATCGAAAAGTGCACCGGAAATAAGGACTAGGTAGCACGATCAACCTTAGGATGTGATTCAGTAACCAACACGCTAAGGATGAAATTATTGTCCTTCAACTACCAAGCAACGAAGTTGCTAGGAGTATTGATTTCACACATCATAGTTCACTTGTCGGCATTCCGGTTGCAACAACACGGAGACCGAGAGATGAATGATGATGGCGAGGAGTATCACTGCGTCAAGAATTCATAAGAGGTGGTGCAATTCTCATGACAATCTTGACATAAAGATGGCAACGCTCCAAGGTAGAGCAGAGCAAAAGCTGGATTGGCATTTTGGTCTACAGAATACAATTGCTTTGACCCAATCCTAGATATGGACGAGGTTCTGGAGTTCGTTTCTCCTAGTCATTCTGAAATAGAAAGGCTTGACAGACAACAAGAATGGAAAGGTATCGATAACACGGATGCACAACTAGTCCTGACTATCAATTGATAGACGAAGGTCGGAATACGACTGAAGAGGGACAACTCAAAGGAACATATAACTTTCTGAGTTGTGGACGCATAGGTTAGTATGTCAAACGAGTTCGACATATTTCTTCCGGATAACCCATGCAGAAAGGTAGAAGGACTGGCAGATTCACAATGTGAATGGAGAACTCGTCAAGAGCACTCTGGTTGTGATCTTTCAGTTCAAGAGAACTTCTGCCATAAGCAGTTCATGGTATTGGAAGAACGATATACCACGGACCTCGAGGACTATCGCAAAGGTTACTAATATCTTAAGGGAACTAGCAAATACTAACAACATGAGGTAGGGTGAATCTTGGGTCAAGAACCCAGAATAGAATGCCTACTAACTAAATGGCATCACGGGATGCTTTCGAGAAAGATGGCCAGAATCATCACACTGGGAACACAAAACATGGCTAGATTACTAGGTGACTCCCTAGAACACCTAGGGTCATAATAATAGCTCCAACATATATACCGAGGCAATAGAGTGCCTCAACGCACCGTAGTGTGCTTAATCTGGCCCAAAGGGACGCAAAAACAGAGGGAAAGGATTTTGCAAATGCATCAGATTGTTTAGAAACCTGGGATGACTCGGACAACATAGCGGCTGTAAAAGCTCAAAAGGATTTGAGATATCCTGCAAAAATGGTGGCATAACCACTCAACATCATAATATCAAGGTTCCGAGATCAGCTATCAACACACGGAAGTAGTAGAAACTGAACTGAGGCTTGGACCAACAATCCTACGAGTCTACGGATTAGTAACACGTGATCCTGATAGAAAGATGAGAAGCCTAGTTCTTAATCCCCGTAGAAGAGAAGAGGGTGACTCAGATCAGAAGGGCATAAGGTAAAGGAGTAAAAAGAGCCTTACGTTCCCTTCCACAATCAATTCCCTTATATAACTAAAGCATTTCTAGACTCAACTTCGACCAGTTTGGCTTCGTAAACCTACAGGCAGTCAGGCTCTGATACCAAAGCTGTCGGGACCCCGATTCCAAGTCACACCGATCTAGCCTGCAACACCTCATATCACTTTGCGGCCTCACGCACGGTACTCCCACGGGTGTCGCCTTACCATGGCCCGGGACCGTTTGCGCCTTTTGGCTCACGTATATGACAGTGTCGCTAGCATCCATATGACAGAGAACCCGGGCCGACATGGCTAGTCGTGAACCCAAAGCGGCACTAACGTATGGGGACAGGCATACATGAATCAACATCGAACGTGTCGGTCAGCAGCGTGCGAATCCGGGCTGTAGCACTGGGCTAACAGGACTCCGGGAACCCGGGCTGTAGCAGGCTAGGCAGGACTCCGGATGTCACCGCGTGACATTTCCCCGAAGGGACAGACACAGGAACGATATGAAACACATGCCGGCCAGTCAAGTGTCCGGAGCAGTAGTGCTGGGCTAGCAGGACTCCGGTGAACCGGGCTGTAGCGGACTACTATGGCTCAAGGAGCACTAGACTACATTTCCCCATAAGAGAGGCTGCTAAGGATAGACAACTAGATTGTCGGATCCCACACATACCAAGCATTTCAATCATACACACAATATGCTCGATATGTGCAAATACAACATGGCATCACAACAAGACTCTACGACTCAGAGTATTTATTCATTAGGCTCCGAAGAGCCAGATATTACAAACATGGGTCTCATGACCCAACATTCAGAGCATACAAGTCAAAGCACATGCGGAAGCTTAACATGTCTGAGTACAGACATCTACAAATGAAAAAGGCTGAGAAGCCTGACTATCTACCAGATCCTGCCGAGGGCACAAGATCGTAGCTGAGGTATCAAGCTAAACGTCGAAGTCCACACGGAACTACTAGCGAGACTGACGTCTCTCTGCAAAACATAAAATAAGCAAACGTGAGTACAAATGTACCCAGCAAGACTTACATCAGAACTATCTACATATGCATCGGTATCAACAAAGGGGGTGGTGGAGTTTAACTGCAGCAAGCCAGCTTTGACTCGGTGGCTATCCTGAACTACGACTGCAAGTAACTCTTTTGAGGTGGCGCACACGAGTCCACATATTCACCATATCAATACACCACTATGGATCCGCTCCCGTCTCCCTACGAGAACGCCATCCATAGCACTCACGCTTATCTTGCGCATTTTAGAGTATCCACTTTCACTTGTCTATGAACTGTTATAGGCAACCCAGAAGTCCTTTACCGCGGACACGGCTATTCGAATAGATCATATTAACCCTGCAGGGGTGTACTTCGTCACACACGCTCTCGCCACTTACCACCATGTACACGTCGTGTACCTCGGCAACCTTCAAGCGGAAGCCTGGCGAGGGAGTCGGCCACGACCTGACTAACCACACAAGTCTCTCGTCCAGGTTTATCGCCTATTCGGGTTCCATCCGCAAGGAGATCCGGCCGGGGTGTCGCTCACGGCCCCAAACGATGTGTGCAGGGTTCCCGAGCCCACCATCCGGGTGCCACTCGGTACACCAGGCCACGTGTGCCTAGTCTGTCCCAAGCCCACCTGTACCGGGTGCCACTTGGTAGACTACTAACACTACCTACAAACACCAGAAACTAGTTGCAACTCCTGGACAGAGATCAGGTTGATTAATAAGTCGAGAGGGTCGAGTTACCGGAACCCAATGTGTGGTAGTAACTGTTCATGGATCACAAACACAGAACTCAGTTCCTGAGGACGGTTTCAATGAGACAACCCACCATGTACTCCTACATGGCCTCTCACCGCTACCTTTACCAAATCGTGTTCACACACTTAGCTCTCACACAGTAGGACATGTTCACCACTTTCAATTCATCCCCGATGAATCAGACCTGACACAACTCTAACCAATAGCAGGCATGACAAACAAGCATGAATGAGTAGGCACATCAGGGCTCAGACAACTCCTACTCATGCTAGTGGGTTTCATCTATTTACTGTGGCAATGACAGGTCATGCAGAGGAAAGGGGTTCAACTACCGCAGCATGTAACAGTTGAAACGTTGTTGTCCTAATGCAGTAAAAGAGAGCAGGAGCGAGAGAGTGGGATTGCATCGGAATGAACAAGGGGGTTTTGCTTGCCTGACACTTCTGAAGATATTATGGTCTTCATCGGTGTCATCGAACTCATCGTCGGAAACACGGCTATCGAGAGGGGACAATACCGGCAACAGAGAGGAAACACAATCAATGCAATGCAACAATATGATGCATGAATGTGACATGGCAATATGCTGTGATTGAGCTAATGCAACTAGCGCCAAGTTAAATGGAGTTGGCTTGAATCAAAGATTCAAATTCAAACTTCATATGTGGAAATTCAAATGCCATTTACATGATTTGTCCTAAACAGCAGCTGTAAGTTGTTCTAACATGCATGAAAATGCCATATTCAGATTCTCTGGATTTTTCTGATCACTTTTCATATATAACTTATTTCATTCTGAGTTACGGTTGATTTTCTATGATTTTAGAAGTTTAGGGCATTTTCTGGAATTTCCTGATTAAAAATAAATCCAGAAAATGTAATACTGCGTCAGCATTGCGTCAGGGTGACGTCAGCATTGACCAAAGTCAAATCTGACTGTGGGGCCCAGGTCAACGCTGAGGTGGGGGGTCAAAGCATTAGCTTAATTTAAAGCAGGGAATAACCCTGTGGTTAATTATGAGGTGGGCCCGGCTGTCTGTGACTCTTGGGTTTGATTAAGAGGTGGTTAACGCCTAATTAACCTAGCCACGTCAGCACGGGGGTTAGTCCGCCGGCGACCATCCAGCGCGCGAGGCACGCCGGAGTTCCTCGGGACGGCGCTACAGGCGTCGGCTCGACGCACTAGAAGTACTAGAGGGATGCCCATCCTCGTGCGCATCCAGGGATCACGCGGGAAGCTGCGGGGTGGCCGGAGACGATGGCTACGGCAACCATGGTGGTGGCCGGAGCTCGGCTAGATGCAGGCGCGGGGCTGCAGGGTACAGCGAGGCCAGCTAAGGGGATCTGCGGCCTCCTGGTACATCTAGGAGCTCGCTACGCTCGTCGGCTTGAGCGGAGCGGCACGGCAGCGCCATGCCCGGCGTCCATGGCGGACGGCGGTGCTCGGTACGGTGGCTAGCACGGCTACGGCGGGGGGGGGGGAAGACTACGGGGAAAGAGGGGAAACGTAGTAGAGCTCACAGCGGTCTCATAGGCGGTCTCAGTCAGCTCGGGGAGGCACTGGAATCGGTGGGGCAGCGGTGGTGATCTCCGGCGCCCGAGGTTGAAGACGAGTGCGAAGGGGGCTTCACACGGCGTCCGGCGATGCGTGGCTGATGGAGACGATGCAGGAAGACGACGCGGAGCTCGTGGGCATGACGGAGGGGCGAGGCGGTGACTGTGGCCGCGGTGGTGCTAGTCGGCGGCGGCAGGAGCGTTCGGTGGGGGGGGGGGGAACGGCGAGGGAGAGAGCCAGGGGAAAGGGAGAAGGTCGGGAGAGAGTGAGAGAGTTCTAGGGGCGCGTGGCGACGTCCTGGCGTCGAAGCAGCGGCGGAAGCAGGAGGTGGCTCGGCGCGTGGCGAGCACACGCTCGGCGTCCTTCTGGCGCGGTGGAGACGACGACTGGCGTCGGCCAGCTGGGTTGGGCCGCATAGTGTTGGGCTATCTGGTGGGCTGGCAGGTGGGCTGTGCCAGATAGGTGGCCAGGTACTTCTCTCTCTCTCTCTTTCCTAATTTAGTTCTTGTTTTCTATTATTCTGTAGTCTTTAGGGCTTTATTAAAAATACTTAGACAGATCCAAAAATCATCAAACTGCTCAATGCCACTTTTTGGAATATAACCAACAGCAAACATTTTAGTTCATGATTATTTGATTATTTAAAATATTTAATATCATTTAAATGCCCAAATGCAAATACTATATGATTTAATTCAGAGCCCAAATATGTCATGGAAAAATGTGCAACACGTCTGGTTATTGCTTCTAGCATTTCCCAGAAATGATGAACATTTTTGAAAGCCATTTGGAGTCACTGAGAATATTTTAGTTGAACCTAGTGAATTCCTTTAATGCTAGGGTTTAGGCAATCCCCATTTCAAATTCATTTGAAACTTAAACATGATGCACACATGACTAGCTAGCCTAGAGCAAACCAGAACTAGGGATGTGACACGCTGTCTTCTGACCGTATCGACAGGCGGTCGTGGGAGCAGGGCTCCGCCTGACAGGGGTGACGTCAGGGGCGGAGTGGCAACAGTGTCGCGCCGGGCGGAGATCTCCGCCTGTACGGAGCACTGTGGCCACGCCCGGCCCTGGATATGGGGGTGATGGGCTATACTGTAGCCTCACCCTGTCTCGTCTTCTTAATGGGGGCGCAGACTTTGAGGGCGCCATGGGTCGACTGCCAGGAGCCGGCCTCTCTGGAGGCCGCCTGCTAGGAGTCGGCCCGTCTTGGAGCCGCCTTCTTGAGCATGGTCGTCTTCTGGTAGTCGGCCGTTCAGCCAGCCGGCCACCAGAAGGCGGCGCTTCGTCTTGATGTCTCGAGGGGCGCAGCCGGCCCCGATGTCTTGAAAGGTTCTGGGACTCGGGTTAGGCTACCTGTGGCCCATTACTCCGACAGTAGTCCCCGAAGCTGGTGAGGTGCCGCGGCTGAAGATCTGAGGAGCCTCAAGAGTTTCCTCCTCCGGGTGCTCTGGAAGGAAGCTTCATCCGACTCATAGCAAGCCGACTGGCAGGAGTTGGCCACGTCCAGTCGGACTCGTCTGAAACTTCGAACGCCACGGTGGGAACTAGGTGGCGTGTAGGCTAAGCTTCTAGGCCCACCGCCCGTCGCGGGTGCGCCATGATGGGATGCGACTGCAGGCTAGGGCCGCCACCACCGGGCCTCGGCACGCGAGCGGATCCGCTGCGGCCAAGGCGGGCGGTTGCGTTTCCCCACGGAGTTACTGCGCGCAGTAACTCGCGCGATAAAGGTGGGAACCTGGGGTCGTGGGCACAGTTAATCCCACGATCCCACGCCCGCCCCCTCGGCTTCATAGCCCGTAGGCTATAAGTAGGGGGAGGAGAGGGAGCGGCAGAGCACGCGCACCCCTCCATCCCGCTCTTGCCTCCTTCTTCTTCCTCTCGCTGCAGCGCCCCAAGCCATGCCGGAGCGCCGTTGCTGCTCGTCCCCGCCGAGTTCGTCCGCCCTGAGCTCTCTTGGCCCTGCCCCATTCTCATCTCCCCCGCCGCGCCATTTCCTCCATCGAGCTCTCCATGGCGCGCGAGCGGGAAGGAGACTGGGACGGATCGAACATCAATGAAGACCACATCACCTTCCTCCGTGAGACGCGACGTCTTCCCGGCGCGGGCTACGTGAAGGTGCGCGTGCCACCGGAGGGGGAGATCTCACCGGCGCCGGGGGAGGGCGAGCGGGTCGTCTTCCGCTCGCACTTCATCCGCGGCTTCGGCCTGCCGGCGAGCGGCTTTCTTCGCTCGTTTCTTGAGTTTTACCACCTCCAGCCTCATCACATCACGCCCAACACGGTGATGCTCCTGGCTGCCTTCGTCACGATGTGCGAAGGCTATCTCGGCATCCTCCCCACCATCAAGTTGTGGGGAGCATTCTTCTACACCAAGCTGGGCACCTCCGTCCGGGAGGTGGATGCCCAGTGCAGTGCCTTCGTCGCGGTTCGCCGGCCATTGCCAAAGAACGCCTTCCCCACCGTCAAGCTGCCATAGCCGGTCAAGATGTGGCAGCAACCTTACTTCTATGTGGAGAACGTGGACCCGGCCATTGACTTCATCAACCTGCCGGCTTATGAAGCCGGTCCGCCGGCTGAGCCTCGGGCCAGCTGGGGCTACAAGCCGAAGCCGGTATCAGTAGACGGCGCCGCCGCCATCCAACGACTCCGGGAGCTGACCAACACCGAAGGCCTTAAGGCGTCCGACTTGTTGGTTACCTTCGTCGCACGCTGGGTTCTCCCGCTCCAAGGCCGGCCGCACCTGATCAGCCGGATGAGCGGGCATCGCGACCCGTGCCGGCTGAGCACCAAGGAGATGCCGGCTGCCGAGGATGCAAACTTGGTGAACGAGATCTCCGGCCTCAAGCTGGAGGGGTCTTGGAGCTTCGGAAAGCGGCCATATTCCCGCGCCGACCCGCCGCCTGTGGTAAGTTTCCCAATTCTTTCTTTTTGATACTCATCTTAGTCTTGATCTTGGTCTTGATCAGCCGGCCTCTTACCACTTGAAACAGATCTATATGTCGGAAGCGACGACCGCTATCGTAGGGGCAGGTGGCGACTACGAACCGGACCGGGCGGTGAGCAACGTGGACGACCCCGACTTGGGGGCGGCCGCCTTGGAGGACACCGCGACAGGCGGCGTCTACGAAGCAGGCGGCTCCGAAGAAGGCGACATCGAGACCTGGCCTGATGACGATGAGGAGGAAGAAGAGCCGCGCCCTGCGCAGGGCGCCGGCAGGGCGGACGCGGGCCCCTCCCTCGAGCCGTCTGCTCGAGGCGGCACGCGCAAGCGTAAGCAGGGTGCCGTCTTGTTCGGCAGCGCGCCGAAGAAGGCCAAGAATCCGACCGCCGCGACCAGGCGGAAAGAGGATGCCGCGAAGGCGGCCAAATACCAGAAGCTCCCGAAGGCGCCTCCTATGGTGTCGGCGTAAGTATCTTTTCCTTGTGCTTTATTTCCCTTGCCGACTCTTTCTGAACTTCCTTTGCTTTATTTTCTTGACTTAGGGCTCCGCTCTCTCTCGAGAAGTCGGCCGCCGGCTCCATCGTTGGGTCGGCGGAGACGTCCACCACCACCCGGGGAATCGATCCGGCCGCCGACCTCCGGGAGGCGCGGGAGCGAAACGCACGGGAGGTGCGCGAGGAGCAGGAAGCCGCCCGCCTGGAGAAGGCGGAGGCAGACAAGGCGGAAGCCGCCGCCTTGAAGAAGCTGGCGGAGGCCGAGGCTGCCACCGCGGCGAAGAAGCAGGCCGAGGAAGCCGCGCGCCGTTAGTCGGCGTTGTTCGTTATCCCCCTGAACTCCGCGCCGCCACCGCCAGAGTTTGTGGCGCCGACTGGGGGAGCCGGCGATGAGCACCCGATCATGGAGAGGGACGGCGGCGACGTCGTCATGCCGGACGTAATCGTGCCCCTGCCACCACCTTCTGAGGAGGCGCGAGACAAGCAGCCGGCTGATCCGCCAGCGCCACCAGCCGGAGACGAGATGGCGACGGGCCCGACTCCCGAGGTCCGCACACCCTCACGCCGCCGGTTTGCAAAGGCGGCTTCGGCGCCACGCCCGCTGGAGGCCGCGGCCGCGAGCTCCTCGATCCTGGATGCCGAGGCGACCAGCGCCGCGCCCGCTGACTGGGTGCGGGGAGGCGGGATAGGCCCTTTGAATCAGGCGATCCTGGACGTCCAAGGCAAACTCCAGGCCGAGGCCGACGCCCTGAAGCGGTGCAACCAAGCGTTCCTGGAGTCGCGAGCAGCCGTCCAGGTATGCTTCTTGGTTCTTCATTTTTGATTCTTGTATTTCTTATAATTCTCTGTGGGGGCGCGCCAGCGCACCCACTGGGTGTAGTCCCCGAGTTTCGGGCCGGCTGCCAAGCAGGCGGCTCGGAACTTTAGCTGGCAAGCTCCGAGTACTAACATTGTCTGATTTCTTCACTGCAGGATTATCATAACCTTCGCGCAGCCGCCTTCAACTCCAAAGTCCAGGAGCTGACTCAACAGACCGCCAACTTGTCGGAAAGCCGGAGTAAGTCTTTACTTTCTTTCTCCGCGGGGGCGCGCTGGCGCACCCGCGGGCTGTAGTCCCCGAGATTCGGGCCGACTGCTGAGCAGTCGGGCCAGATCTCCCAGGCAACTATATCTCTCTTTGTTGATTGTTGATGTCTTTTTCTTCTTCTACCTTTGCAGAGGCCAACGCCGCCCTGCAGCAGCAGCTGGGCGAAGCCAACACCGCGCTGCGTGCCAAGGAGGCGGACTGCAGCAAGCTGGCCGAGGAGCGTGACCGGCTGGTCACGCAACTGGCGGAATAGGCGGAGCTTCTCAAGAAGACCCAGAAGGAGGCGGAGGACAAGGAGGCCGGTCTCCTTGCTGAGTTCGAGACTGAACACTCCGCCTGGACCGACAAGGAGGCTTTGCTGACCGCCGGCTTCGGCAAAATTGAGGACATAGTCGACGGTGAGCTTCCCTCTTTGTTCTTTCTTTGAGCCGCCGACTTCTGACCAAGCCGACTTCTTGTTTCTAACTTCGGCTCTTTTGCTTTCTGTTTGAGCAGACTTCTTCCCTGGCCACTTTGACGCCGCGAATCAGGCCATCGAGGCTGATCGCGAAGAGCGGAGGGCGGAAGGTGCGCAGATTGCTGCCAACGCCCCTCGGACCCTCAGCGAGCAGCTCCTCAGCATCCAGGCCCGTCTTCGGCCGGCTCATCGGATGCTGCGCCGTCTTCAGCGTGTCAGCGCCCAGGCGATCGCCGCCTTGTGGACAGACATGCCGGCTCCACGTACACCCAGCCAGACTGCCGACTGGCTGGAGGTGGCGGCCGGCCGCCTTGAGGCTTGGAAGGGTTCTTCGGCCCGGGCTGGGGCACGCCGGGCCTTGGAGTTCGTCAAGGCGTGGTACCCTGGGCTAAATCTAGCCCAGCTGGCCACGCTTCGACTGGAAGCCCAAGAGGAGCTGGTGGCGGTGGAGCGTGACCTGGTCCAGCGGGCCACGGCGATCGCCGAGTACACCAACACCAATGTCTTCGTTCCTGAGCTGGCTGAGAACGGCACCGAGGCGCCGCAGGAGTGGTTCGGGCTGAACCCGGAGGATGGCGAGGATTCGGCCGAAGTGATCGATTCCAGCGGCGAGGGAGAAGACGAGGAGGACGAGGAAAGCGAAGAGGAGGCGCCAGAGGTCGGACCAGACGGCCACCCTCAGCTCGATCGCGCCTCCAGCAATGAGCCATGCCCGAGCGAGCCGGCTGCTGCTGAAGGCGACCAAGCGGAGACCGACCAGCCGGCCGCTCCACCAACCGGCACCACCGACTCCATCGTTCTGCCAAACCCGTCTGCTGCTTCCCAGGCTGCCAATTTACCTTTTGTTTTTACCTGATTATCAGTCTCGACAAACTTTGTTAACTTCGCACAATTCCACCCACGGGGTGTATTTCAAACTTCTGTTGAATGTTGGCCAAGGGCCGTTTTGGTATGTAAATATGCTTGCCGGGTTCTGTCTTTCCTTGCTTTTTGCTCCTTGGCTTTTTTCCTTTGCTGCCCTCCCTAGGCCGCCATCTGGCCAGCCAAACAGCCGCTCTGCAGACTGTGGCTGGGTTCAGTACTCGGCTGCCTTGGGAGGGTAAGTACTTAGCCGTTTAGAGTTTTTTTAGAAAATTAAGCAGAAGCCGGCCGGCCGGCTGCTCAGTAGTCGGTCGGTGAGGCGGGAAGCCAGCCTGAATTATGTGCATGCTTTGGGTCCTTAGCCATTTTTCATGCGGACACCCTTTCTACCTTGACTCCTGCCCGCCGGACAGTCGCTCTGCGAGCTGCGGCTTCTGGCAGGAGAAGGCTTAAGTGTCAACACACTACTTGTCCGGCTGCAGGAAGCATTACATAGCACGAGGCGGCGAGTCCCCGGGTCGACTAGTCGAACCCGGTGCCAGGCGGACTAATGAAATAACACATCGATAGGCATAATACTTATCATATAGATAAAAGAGGGCAGTCCCCGAGCTCTTCTCGAGGGACCCAGAGTCTTCGTACTTAATACAAAAGTTGGCGTGGTACTGTCGGAGTAAATGGCCACGGGTAGCCTAACCGACTCCCCTTGGCTCTTCGAAAAATTATCAGGCCATTCAAGCCTTCAAGCATACAAAGCATAGGGCCGCCTTCCCCCGGTCGGCTATTCCCAGGGCCGGCTCCCAGAAGGCGACCCAGCCTCAGAAACCTCCCCCAAGAAAGATATGAGATAGCCGACTCCCAGAAGCCGGCCATGAAGAAAGCCGGCTCCCAAAAGCCGGCCAAGACTGCACCCACTAAGATTGTACCCACACAACGGCGATAGGATGGGGCGTGGCCGCAGTACAGCCCACTACCCCCGAATCCCGGAACAGGCATGGCCACAGGGCGCTGTACGGGCCAGCCATCCCCCGTCCGGCGCGGCACTATAGCCATGTTGGCCTCGATGTCACCCATGACAGGCGCCAGTACGGCCCGTAGGCGGCGGGCCCCTTTTGTCAGAGAGACACCCAAAGGCGGCCTGGCCTCCTCTAGTCGGCCAGGGGTGTGGCCGGCTCCCAATAGCCGGCTACCTCCCTCCCTCGAAGCATGTGCCTCATTAAGGAGATAAGACGAGGTAAGGCTACAGTGAGAGCTCGCAAGGCGGCGACACTGTAGCCACGCTTACCTCGACAAAGCCCTCGTCATCAGAGGCGAGGCAACAGTAACCAGCCGCCGATAAAGCCCCCAAGCGGTGGGGCCGGCCTGCCGGCCAAGAGGCCGGCAGTCGGCGGGACCCACCAGTCGGCGGGCCCCAATGACCGGCGGAGAAGCCGGCGAGCATAGACACTGACGGCTGGGACCCGCGCCCAGCCGGATTACCATTGTACCCCTGGGGGGGTAGGCTTATATAAACCCCCGGGCACCCATGCAAAGGGTTGATCTCATAGAATTCCACACACCACCTAGAGAGAAAAGGAGAGCTAGCCTCGCCCTTCTTCTTCCTCTAGCCAAACAGCTCAAGGAGCGCTTGTAGCTACTTGTATTGATCTAGTGATCATGCGGAGACCCCCCAGAGCAGGACTAGGGGTGTTATCTCCACGGAGAGCCCCGAACCTGGGTAAGATCCGCCGGCGTGCATGTCTTCGCCTCATCCCGTTTTTAGGCACCGGCGATGTTTTACTGGCTCCCACAATGATAAGCCACCCGTTGGCATATGTCGCACCTACCACCCGACATTCGGCGCCCACCGTGGGGCCAGGTGCACCATCATCCGGAGACCTGTTCTGGACGGGAACCCTTTTTCTCCCCCACGAGCGCAGCCAGCCTGCTACGCCCGACGACGCTTGCCCCGACGCGCTGCAAGGCGTCGACGACGCCTGCGCAGCAAGCTGCCTCGCCGATCTTCTTGGCAAGACTCGCATCTCCGACGAGCCCGCGTCCGACGCGGGCACGGACTACCCCGAGAGCCGCCTCGTCAGCCTCCTCGACCAGCTTCACGTCTCCAGCGAACTTGTTGTAGACTTGGAGTCGGTCGGCTCCACCGACCCGATGCTTGTCGACTCCGACACGGCATCGTTCGACGCCTACCCCTCCGACGTGGTAGTCTTCGACAACCCTCTTCCTCAAGCTGACAGCGGCAGCAGTGCTGTCACTGAGGTGCTGGTCATCAGCCACGTCGCCAACTCAGGCGAGAACGCCCACGACGCCCTACAAGCGGCGATGCATGACTTGTCCGTCCCCATCCCGGCCGATGCCGACGCCGAGACCCTGGAGGCACGCCGCCTCGCCCTCATCGCGGAGGGCCAGAAGATAGCCTCCATGAGACGCCTCACCGAGGCCCACCAGCGCGAAGTCGACCGCGCCGCTTTTGGTACGCCGCCTCACGGCGGGCCGAGCCGATCCGGCCTCGTCAAGAAGCGCGGCACGGCCATCGCCAGCATGCTGGGGGCAGACCGCCCCGTCTACGCCACACCGATCGAGAATCTGCGAGCCACTCAGGCGGCCGCAGAAGAGCTGAATGGGCTGGGGGCTGATGAGCTCCCTTACATGACAAGGCGCATCCAGCAGCTGATCGATGCGGCCGCAGAACGACATGAAGCCGGCGCCCGCGCTGAGAGTCCTCCCCCGCGCCGAGAGCACGCCGCGACATCCTGGTCGCCGACTGCGAGCGGCGCCCGCGCGAGGAAAGACAAGGAGCCGGCTGCTAGCCGTAGCCGGACTCGAATCACCATCGAGCGCGACGCGGAAGGCCGCCCTCGAGCAGTGGAGCGCCAAGGCAATCCGCCTCCTCCCCCGCCTCGTGGGGAGAGATGTCCCACCCCGCCACCTGTCATGCATCCGACTCTCGGTGGCTGACTAGGCCACCGCGAAGGAGTCGGCGAGAATGACGCCCGCCACCGGATCGACCGCCTAGCTCGATCCCTGACGCTAGAAGAAGAAGACGATGTCGGCCCGCCATGCTTTGGCCCCCGCATCCGCGACGAGCCCTTCCCCAAAGGGTTCTCGCTCCCCAGAGACACGCCCAAGTACAACGGCTCTGTGAAGCCGGAAGATTGGCTCATCAACTACTCTACCGCTGTTAGCATAGCGAACGGCAATAGGCGCGTAGCCGTGAAGTACGCCCCTCTCATGCTGCAAGGCACGGCACGCACCTGGCTCAACAGCCTCAATCCCTACAGCGTCAACAGCTGGTTGGACATCACGGAAGTCTTCGTCCGCAACTTCACCAGCACGTACAAGCGGCCTCCCAAGCCCCGCCAGCTCTCCTTATGCGTCCAAGGGCCCAGCGAGTGGACCCGCGACTACCTCACGCGGTGGGCTGAGCTCCGCAACTCCTGCGAGGGGGTGCACGAGGTTCAAGCCATCGAATAATTCACCGCCGGGTGCCGAGAGGGCACCCTCCTCAAGCACCGACTCCTCTGTGATGAGCCGGCTACCCTCGACGAGCTGCTGGTCATTGCAGACAAGTACGCCACAGCCGACTCCTCGATGAAGACCGAGCTCCGAGTGGACGCCTCTGGGAAGGTGCTCGCTCCGGCTCCTAAGACGCCGGCTGGCGACTCCAATCGGCGCCCCTACCAGAACGACCACAAGCGCAAGGCCCCTATGCCACCTTCAACCAGTCGGCAGGTGGCCACAGTCGAAGACGAGTAGCCCGAAGAACGGCCTGCTCCCAAGAAGAAGGGTGGCAGGCCGTCTTGGCAGCCGGCCTTCTCCTACGAGCAGACTCTCGATGCCCCCTGCAAGTTCCACAGCGGCGCGAAGCCGTCCAACCACACGACCCGAAATTGCCACTGGCTCACCCGGATCTCCAAGGGCGAGGGGCTGGTGCCGCCTCCGCCTCCCAGCCCGCCGCCTCCAGCCCCCCAGCAGCCGGCTGCTCGACCAGCAGTCGGAGCCATTCAAGATAAGTTCCCTGATGAGCACGCCGCCTACGTCGTCTTCACGAGCCAGGTTGAAGACAAGCGTAGCCGGTGCCGACAGCACCAAGAGGTCAACGCAGTCGCCTCCAGCAACCCCGAGTTCACGCATTGGTCCGAAAGGCCTATCAACTGGAGCCGGGCCGATCACCCAGAGGTGACGCCGTCCCCTGGCTTCTACGCATTGGTGTTGGATGTCACCCTCGCAACGGAGAGGCGGGCTGCCCGATTCTCCCGCGTTCTGATTGATGGCGGAAGCAGTATCAACATACTGTACCACGACACCATGGAGAAGTTGAACCTCAAGGCGAAGCAGCTCATGCCAAGCCGGACCGTGTTCCATGGCATCGTACCCGGCCTGTCCTGTTCCCCGATCGGCCCGGCTACGAGGATCACTTTCGTCAAGAAGCAATCTGGTTCGAGGTAGTGGATCTGGAAAGCCCTTACCACACTTTGCTCGGCCGACCTGCTCTGGCCAAGTTCATGGCTGTGCCCCACTACGCCTACCTGAAGATGAAGATGCCGAGCTCGAAGGGGATCATCACTGTAGCCGGCGACTACAAGAAGTCCATCGAGTGCGCTGCAGCCAGCAGCCGGCTGGCCGAGTCCCTCGTAGTGGCAGAAGAGAAGAAGATGCTGGAGCGAGTTGTGGCCATGGCCGGCAAGCAGCCGACCTTGTCCCCCAACCCCAAGGAATATGATGCGCAGGGCTCCTTCCAGCCCGCCAAGGAGACGAAGAAGATACCTCTGGACCCGGAGAACCCGGAGAGGTTTGCAGTCATTGGTGCAAACCTGGACAGTAAATAGGAAGGCGAGCTCGTCGACTTCCTCCGTGAGAATCGAGACATCTTTGCATGGTCCCCAAAGGACATGCCGGGTGTTCCAAAGGATTTCGCCGAGCACAAGTTACACGTCCGAGCGGACGCGAAGCCGGTCAAGCAGCCTCTCCGCCGACTGTCAGAAGAGAAGAGAAGAATCGTAGGAGAAGAGATAGCCCGGCTCCTTGCCGCCGACTTTATTATGGAAGTGTTTTTCCCAGAGTGGCTTGCCAACCCAGTCTTGGTGTTGAAGAAGAACAACAAATGGCGTATGTGTATAGACTACACTAGCCTCAACAAGGCCTGCCCCAAAGATCCGTTTGCTCTGCCACGGATTGATCAGGTAATAGACTCCACAGCCGGATGCGAGCTGTTGAGTTTCTTGGATGCCTACTCAGGATACCACCAGATTAAGTTGGACCCAGCAGACCGCCTGAAGACCGCCTTCATCACACCATTCGGAGCTTTCTGTTACCTGACTATGACATTCGGCTTGAGGAATGCCGGTGCCACTTTTCAGCGTTGCATGCAGAAATGCCTCCTCAAGCAACTCGGCAGAAATGCCCACGTCTACGTAGACGATATTGTGGTGAAGACAGAGAAGCACGGCACCCTGCTGGAAGACCTCAAAGAAACATTTGCCAACTTGCACCGATTCCAGATCAAGCTCAACCCCGAGAAATGCATGTTCGGAGTACCAGCCGGCCAGCTTCTAGGCTTTCTGGTCTCCGAACGTGGCATTGAGTGCAACCCTGTGAAGATCAAGGCCATTGAGAGAATGGAGATTCCCACCAAGTTGCGAGACGTGCAGAAGTTCACTGGGTGCCTGGCCTCCCTAAACCGCTTTACCAGCCGGCTAGGAGCAAAGGCTCTCCCCCTGTACCGACTCATGAAGAAATCCACTCATTTCGAGTGGAATGACCAAGCAAACTAAGCCTTCCATGAGTTGAAGAAGATGCTGACCACTCCACCTGTCCTGGCGGCGCCGACTGAGAAGGAGCCCATGCTCCTCTACATTGTTGCAACTAGCCGAGTGGTCAGTACAGTCATCGTGGTCCAGCGCCCAGAAGAAGGCCGAGCCCAGCTACTCCAGAGGCCGGTATATTATCTAAGCGAAGTACTGTCCAGCTCAAAGCAAAACTACCCACACTACCAGAAGATGTTCTATGGAGTGTACTTCGCCGCCAAGAAACTGAAGCCCTACTTTCAAGAGCATCCCATCACGGTCGTATGCACCGCCCCGCTTGCCGAGATCATAGGCAGCCGGGATGCATCCGGCCGGGTGGCTAAATGGGCCATTGCGCTGGCGCCTTACACAATCTTCTACCAGCCCCGCACTGCCATCAAGTCCCAAGCATTGGCCGACTTCCTCGTCGACTGGGCCGAGACCCAGTACCTACCGCCGGCTCCTGACTCTACTCATTGGTGGATGCACTTCGACGGGTCCAAGATGCGCACCGGCTTGGGAGCCGGCATCGTCCTCACCTCTCCCAAAGGCGACAAGCTCAGATACGCGCTGCAAATCCACTTTGCCGCCTCCAACAACGTGGCTGAATACGAGGCGCTCATACACGGGCTCCGGCTAGCCAAAGAGCTCGGCATACGCCGGATCCTGTGTTATGGCGACTCAGACTTGGTGGTCCAGCAGTCATCTGGCGACTGGGACGCCAAGGATGCAAACATGGCGAGCTATCGATTCCTCGTCCAGCAGATCAGTGGGTACTTCGAAGGGTGTGAGTTCCTTCACGTGCCACGGGCCGACAATGACCAAGCAGATGCCCTGGCACGGATCGGCTCCACCCGACAGGCTATACCAACCGGTGTCTCTCTCCAGCGCCTCCTCAAACCGTCTATCAAGCCGTCTCCAGAATCGGACTCTATCTTTGTACCGCCCGCCCCCGATGCCGGATCCGACTGGAGGAACCCAGCAGGCGGCTCGAGGACTCCGACAAGCGGCCCGGGGACTGCCGTAGTCGCACCCGGCTCGGGGACTTCAGAACCTGGCCCGGGGACTGCAGCAGTCGGCCCGGGGACTGCAGCGGCACAAGAAGCGGTGGTCGACTCCAACTCTCCACCCAACCCACCCACCTGAGTCACAGTGGCCATACTAACAGTAGAAGAAGTCACAGCTCCATCATGGGCCCAGCCCATCCTCAACTTCCTAGTCAACAGAGAGTTGCCGACTGATGAGATCTCGGCAAGACTAGTGCAACGCTGAGCCGGAGCATATGCAATAATAAATAGAGAACTTGTCAAGCGCAGCGTCACTGGAGTCTTCCAGCACTGCGTCGAGCCAGAGAAGGGTGTAGCAATCCTCAAGGATATCCACCAAGGCGAATGCGGCCACCACGCAGCCTCAAGATCACTTGTGGCCAAAGCTTGCACTCAAGACCATCCCCCTCACCTGGCCCTTTGCCGTCTGGGGGCTGGACATGGTGGGCCCATTCAAGACAGCCCACGGCGGCTTGACACATCTGCTTGTCGCCGTGGACAAATTTACCAAGTGGATCGAAGCGAAGCCGATCAAGAAGCTGAACGGGCCGACTGCCGTGACATTCATTGCCGACATCACTACTCGGTATGGCGTGCCGCACAGCATCATCACCGACAATGGCACAAACTTTGCCAAAGGAGCACTGGCCCGTTTCTGCGCGACACAGGGCATCCGACTGGACTTAGCATCCGTTGCCCACCCGCAGTCAAACGGCCAGGTCGAGCGAGCAAACGGCCTCATCCTCTCCGGCATCAAGCCCCGACTGGTCGTACCACTGGAGCGCTCGGCCGGCTGCTGGCTCGACGAGCTGCCGGCTGTCCTCTGGAGTCTGCGTACTACCCCAAACAAGTCAACCGGCTTCACTCCGTTTTTCCTTGTATATGGTGCCGAGGCTGTCATCCCAACTGACATCGAGTTCGACTCGCCTCGGGTCACCATGTACACGGAGGCGGAGGCCAAGGAAGCGCGAGAAGACGGCGTCGACCTGCTGGAAGAAGGCCGGCTGTTAGCACTCAGCCGGTCCGCCATCTACCAGCAGGGTTTGCGCCGTTACCACAACCGGAAGGTCAAGCCAAGATCCTTCCAAGAGGGCGACCTTGTGCTTCGGCTGATCCAGCGAACAACCGGCCAGCACAAGCTCTCGGCCCCTTGGGAAGGCCCTTTCGTCGTCAGCAAGGCACTAGGCAACGACTCCTACTACCTGATCGACGCAGAAAAACCCAGAGCACGCAAGAGGGATGATTCCGGCAAGGAGTCAGAGCGACCATGGAACGCGAACCTCCTGAGAAGATTTTACAGTTGAAAGTAGTATGTATCATGCTACCGTTTTTATTAAAAATGAGACAAATGGGCCCCCCGAGGTGCACTCGGGGACTGCCCTCCTTTATCTATGAATGACGAGTGTCATACTCATGAATGTATTATTACATTTGATTTTCTGTCTGGCACCGGGTTCGACTAGTCGGCCCGGGGACTGGCCTCCTTAAGTTATATTAAAAGTTCTACCTGAAGTCAGACAAGTAGTGTGCCGGCACCCGAGCCCTCTCTTGTTGAAAGTCACAGCTCGAAGAACCGACTATCCGACTGGCAAGAGCCAAAGGCAGAAAGGATGCCCACACGAAAAATGGCTAAGGACTAATGAACTTATATAACGCAAAGACGGCCTCCAACCACGCCTACCGGCTGTCAAAACAGCCGGCTGGCCGGCCTCCCAGTCTCTTTGCTATAATCCAACAAAGCTAGAGTACTTGCCATCCCAACTGGCCAAGCACTTCTCCAGCCACAGACTACAGAGCAGCTGCCCGGCTGGGAAGGCGGCAACCAAGGGAGGGCGGCAAAGGAAACAGCCGAAGGATGAAAAGCAAAGAACAAGGGAAAGCCAAACACATGCATAATTATATTTACACATAAGGCCCCCAACAGGCCGGCAGTCAATATAGTTCGAATACACCCTCAGTGGGTGGAATTATGCAAACTTAACAAAATACTGTTCCAAGAGTGGTAAAACAGGAAAGTAGAGGCAGCAGACTAGACTAAGGGCGCAGCAAGGGAGCCGGGCTGGTCGGTGGAGATGGCGCCGCCAGCTGGAGGAGTGGCCGGCTGGCGGGTCTCGGCTTGATCATCGCCGGCTGCAGGCGGTCCACCCGCGCGTGCCTTGTTGCCGGAGGCACGGTCAAGCTGAGGCTGACCGGCCGCTCCACCATCTGGCGCGGCGTCTTCACCCTCCTCCTCGCCCTCGTCGCTGGAGTCGATCTCCTCCGCCGAGTCCTCGCCATCTGCTGGGTTCAGCCCGAACCACTCCTCCGGCTGGGCAACGCCGTTGTCGTCCACCTCAGGAGCGAAGGCGCTGGTGTCGGTGTAGTCCGCTGGATGATAGCTGGCCGCGCCGGCTCCAGCTCCATGTCGGCCTCTTGCCGCCAGGTGGCCAGCTGGTCCAGACTCAGCTCGGGATACCAGGCCTTGGCGAACTCCAGCGCCCGCCTGGCGCCGGACCGAGCCGCAGAAGCCTTCCAGGCCTCGAAGCGGCCGGCCGCCACCTCCAGCAGTTGGCAGTCTGACTGGGGGTGCGGGGAATCACCTCACCAGGCCAGAGAGCGGCCAACACCTGCGCCCCAACACGCTGAAGTCGGCGGAGCATGCGGTGAGCCGGCTGGAGGCGGGCTTGAATCGCCAAGAGCTACTCCTCCAGCGACCGGCGAGCGTTCGGCGCGATCTCGGCTCCAGCCTGCCTTCGTCCCTCACGGTGGGCCTCAACGACCTGGTTGGCGGCAGTAGAGTAGCCAGGGAAGTACTCTGCGCAAGAAAGAAAGGGAAAGAAGAGGAAAACACCAAGTCAAAAAATGAGCCAAACGACAAGCGGCAAGCGAGGACGAAGAAGAGGGCGGCCTACAGTCAACCAAGTCTTCGATCTGGCCGTAGCCATTGATCAGCAACTGCCTCGCTTCGGCCTAGCTGGCCGCCTCTGTCTCATATTCGGCTTGGAGGGCGGCCTCGCTGTCCTGCACCGCCTTCAGGGCCGCCTTGTGGCTCTTCTCCTGGTCGGCCAACCTCTTGGCCAGGTGGTCACGCTCCTGGGCCAAGGCGTCAAACTCGGCCTCCTTAGCATGGAGGGCGGTCTGAGCCCCACCCAGCTGCTCCCTCAGACTGGCGTTGGCCATTGCAGGGATGGCAGAAAAGAAAGAAGCAATAAGGAAGAAGTCGTCAAGGAAGATCCGACCCGACTACTCAGCAGTCGGCCCGAATCTCGGGGACTACACCCAGTGGGTGCGCTGACGCGCCCCCACGTGAGATAAAAGACGAAGCACTTACCTCGGCTCTCAGATAGGTCAGCATTCTTCTGGGTCAGCTCCCGAGCCTGGGAGTTGAAGGCAGCCGCGCGGAGGTTGTGGTAGTCCTGCAAGTCAGGCAGAGAAGCGAATAGGAACAGGATAGCAAAACAAAGCCTGCTAAGAAGTTCCAAGCCGCCTGCTCAGCAGCCGACTCGGAACTCGGGGAATACACCCAGTGGGTGCGCTGACGCGCCCCCACGGAAGAAACCAAGATCAAAAAAGCAAAAATAGGAAGACTAACCCGAATGGCCGCTCGCGTCGCGAGGAACTCGTCATTGTATTTCCTCAGCACTGCAGCCTGGGACTGAAGCCGGTTCCGGACGTCCTGCGCCGCCACGTTCACCACGGCCGTCCCTCCACCCGGCGTCCACCCCGAGCTGGCGCTGGCCGCCTCCACGTCCCGGGCCGACGAGCCGGAGCCCGCTGCCTTCTGCGGGTCCGATGCGGCCTTCCCCGTGCGCTGGCGCGATGGCGACTGGACCACCAGGTCCGTCCTCGCGGCCGGCTCGCCCCCGGCCGATTGCACAGGCGGCACGTTAGGCCGGCTGCCTTGAGCCGCCCCAGTCGGCGGGGCCGGTGCCGCCTCCCTCTCCGGGACGACGACGTCGTCCTCCCTCTCCAATCCCGGCTGGTCGCCGCCGGCTTCCTCTGGCGGGGGCTCCGGGACCTCGGGCGCCGTGACACGTAGAGGGGTGACGAGCAAGGCCCCCTCCACTGTTGCCGCGGCCGCAGCCTCCGCTTGGGCCTTGGCTGCTGCGTCGGCACGTGCCTTCGCCGCCTCCTCCTCCTGTGCCGCCTTGGCGGCAGCCGCCCTCAATTCCTCCGCCTCCCGCTCCTCCCGCGCCTCCCGCGCGTTTTGCTCCGTCGCCGCCTGAAGCTCGGCGCGGGGGTCCACGCGGCGGGTTCTCCCAGATCCTCCCGGCGATCCAACGACGGAGGCGGCAGCAACCCGCTCAAGCGAAAGCGGAGCCCTGATTTTTGAGAAAGGGCAAGGATTCAGAAATCACCAAGGAAAGAAGAAAGAATGTACAAAGGAATATACACTTACGCCGACACCATCTGCGGCTGCTTCACCACCTTGCGGAAGCGGGCCGCCTTCGTGGCCGCCTCATCCCGCCTGGTCGCCGCCGCCCCGCCCTTGGGCTTCTTTGGCCGGCTGCCGAACAAGCCCGACGCGGCACGGCGCTTCTGCCCGCCGCCCCGAGCAGGCGGCGCGGAGGAGGAACCCGCGCCATGGCCGGACGCCAGCTGGCGGCGTGGGACGATTTCTGCCTCGTCGTCATCCGGCCAGTCGTCGAAGCTGGCTCCCAGCCCGGAGCCGCCTGCTTCGCCGCCACCCGCCTCGGTGTTTTCATCCATGGCGGCCGCCCCCAAGTCGTGGTCCTCCAGGTCATGCTCCGCCCAGTCGGGGAGGAATCGGCGCTCCGCCTCCGACCCGGCTGTAGGTCGAAGGAGTGGGCTTTGCCAAGGCGTGCCGACTGGTCAGAGACGGCCAAAAGGAACTCGGCGACAAAACTAAGAGAAGAAAGGGAAAAAGAGAACATACCGTGGGCGGAGGATGTGCACGGGAATATGGCTCCTTGCCAAACCGCCACTCTGCGGAGAGCTTGCAGTTCGCAAGGTAATTCACCATATGGGCCACCTCGTCGTGCAGCATGTCCTTGGTGCACATCCAACTCGGATCGAGTTGGACGCTCATCTGACAGATCAAGTGAGGGCGGCTCTGAAGCGGAAGCACCCGGCGCGCGACGAAGGCGGCCAGCAAGTCGGACCTAGTCAGGCTCTCCGACTGGATCATCACCCGCAGTCCGGCGACGGCCGCGGCTCCAGCCTGCGTCAGCGTCACGGCCCGATAGGACCACTGGGGCCGCCTCCCAGCCGGCGGGCCGGCTACGTAAGCCGGCAAGTTGACGTAGTCGCCTTGTGGGGCGACATTCTTCACGTAGAAATATGACTTCTGCCAGAGCTTCACCGACTGGATTAACGTGATGACGGGGAAGGGGTTGTCGGCCGCCGACCTCCGCATCCCGATGAAGGCGCCGCTCTGGGCTGGCACGCCCTGCATGCGGGTGCCCAGCTTAGATTGGAAGAACCCCCCGCAGAGCTCGAGGGTGGGGAGAACGCCAAGAAAGCCTTCGCACAAGGTGACGAAGGCGGACAGCAACACCACCATGTTCGGAGTGAGGTGGTGCGGCTGGAGTTGATAGAAGTCGAGGAAGGAGCGGAAGAAAGCGCTCGCCGGCAAGCCGATGCCGCGCAGGAAATGCGAGCGGAAGACTACCCGCTCGCCTTCCTCCGGCTCCGGCGTGATCTCCTTCGCAGGCGCGAGACGGACCCGCACCTGGTCCGCGCCGGGCAACTGCCATGTCTTGCGGAGGAACTCGATGTGGTCCATATGGACGTTGGAGCCATCCCAGTCCCCGCCGTACTGCATGGTGGCGAGAGGCCGACGAGGAAGAGTGCGGCGGCGGAGAAAGCATGGCCCTGCGGCGGCAAAGCTGCAGGGCGGAGTGAAGATTGGTGGGATGGCGCGGCGACGAGTCGCTGCTGCAAGGGAAAGCAGGAGGAAGAAGATGGCGGAGAGGAGAGGAGCGTGCGAGCGTCTGCCGCTTCCCCTCCTCCCCCTACTTATAGCTTCGTGCGGTGAAGCCGAAGAGGCGAGGCGTGGGGAGGAACATGGGATTAACTGCGCCCACTCCCCCATGTCCGCGATTATTATGCCCTAACGGCGTGCGGAAACCGCCGCCGGAAGACGTGCGGACAGCTTTGGGCGCAAAGAATCCGCGCCTGGGCCTTGGCGTAGGAGTGGTGGGCCCTCGGCCTGCGGCGACGTCTTGTCGCGCGCGTGGGTTGGCAGGCTCTTTTCAGCCGAGGGACGCCACGTGGTTCGCAGGCGGCGAGCGGCCGGCCCACGGCCCGGCGCACGCGCCAACAGACTCGCGCCTTCCGACTTTAAAAATTTCGCCAAGACGGCGCGCCCAACCGAAGCCGGCTCCCAGCTGCTGGCTCGTCAAGATAAGAAGCTGACCGAGCTTCTCGACCTCCTCTCAGCCTCGAAGCCCAACCAGCTTCGGGGACTACTGTCGGAGTAAATAGCCACAGGTAGCCTAACCGACTCCCCCTGGCTCTTCGAAAAATTATCAGGCCATTCAAGCCTTCAAGCATACAAAGCATAGGGCCGCCTTCCCCCGGCCGGCTATCCCCAGGGCCGACTCCCAGAAGGCGACCCAACCTCAGAAACCTCCCCCAAGAAAGATACGAGATAGCCGACTCCCAGAAGCCGGCCATGAAGAAAGCCGGCTCCCAGAAGCCGGCCAAGACTGCACCCACTAAGACTATACCCACATAACGGCGATAGGATGGGGCGTGGCCGCAGTACATCCCACTACCCCCGAATCCCGGAACAGACATGGCCACAGGGTGCCGTACGGGCCAGCCATCCCCCGTCCGGTGCGGCACTGTAGCCATGTTGGCCTCGATGTCACCCACGACAGGCGCCAGTACGGCCCATAGGCGGCGGGCCCCTTTTTTCAGAGAGACACCCGAAGGCGGCCTGGCCTCCTCTAGTCGGCCAGGGGTGTGGCCGGCTCCCAATAGCCGGCTACCTCCCTCCCTCGAAGCATGTGCCTCATTAAGGAGACAAGACGAGGTAAGGCTACAGTGAGAGCTCGCAAGGCGGCGACACTGTAGCCACGCTTACCTCGACAAAGCCCTCGTCATCAGAGGCGAGGCAACAGTAACCAGCCACCGAAAAAGCCCCCAAGCAGCGTGCATGTCTTCGCCTCATCCCGTTTCCAGGCACCGGCGATGTTTTACTGGCTCCCACAATGATAAGCCACCCGTTGGCATATGTCGCACTACCACCCGACAGGTACATACTGCATCAACTGTAAAACCTTCGGAGGAGGTTTGCATTCCATGGTCGCTCCGTCTCTTTGCCGGAGTCGTCTCTTTTGCGTGCTCGAGGCTTCTGAGCGTCGATCAGGTAGTAGGAGTTATTTCCCAACACCTTGCTGATGATGAAGGGATCCCAAGGTGCCGAGAGCTTGTGCTGGCCGGCTGTTCGTTGGATCAGCCGGAGCACAAGGTCTCCCTCTTGGAAGGATCTTGGCTTGACCTTCCAGTTGTAGTATCGGCGCAGGCTCTGCTGGTAGATAGTGGACCGGCTGAGTGCCAACAGTCGGCCCTCTTCCAGCAGATCGACGCCTTCTTGTCGTGCTTCTTCTGCCTCTTCTTCGGTGTACATGGTGACTCGAGGGGAGTCGAATTCTATGTCCGTCGGGATGATGGCTTCGGCACCGTAGACGAGGAAGAAAGGCGTGAAGCCGGTTGACTTGTTCGGAGTTGTGCGCAGGCTCCAGAGGACGGCCGGCAGCTCATCGAGCCAACAGCCGGCCGAACGCTCCAGAGGCTCGACCAGTCGGAGCTTGATGCCGGACAAAATGAGGCCGTTTGCTCGCTCCACCTGGCCGTTTGACTGCGGATGGGCAACGGACGCTAGGTCCAGTCGGATACCTTGTGTCGCGCAGAAACGGGCCAAGGCGCCTTTGGCAAAGTTTGTGCCATTGTTGGTGATGATGCTATGTGGTATGCCGTACCGGATGGTGATATCGGAGATGAAAGTCATAGCAGTCGGACCATTCAACTTCTTAATTGGCTTTGCTTCTATCCACTTGGTGAACTTGTCCACTGCGACAAGCAGATGAGTCATGCCGCCGCGCGCCGTCTTGAATGGTCCCACCATGTCCAAGCCCCAGACGGCAAAGGGCCAGGCAATGGGGATGGTCTTGAGTGCAGAAGCCGGCTGATGCGGCTTGGAGTGGAACTTCTGGCACCCTTTGCATTTCTGGACCAATTCTTTGGCGTCTTCTAGAGCAGTCGGCCAGAAAAAACCGTGGCGGAAAGCTTTGGCCACGAGCGCTCTTGAAGCCGCGTGGTGACCACACTCGCCTTGATGGATATCTTTGAGGATTGCCTGGCCTTGCTTTGGCTCCACGCAGTGCTGATAAACAGCAGTGACACTGTGCCTCACAAGTTCTCTGTTGACGATGGTGTATGCTGCTGCCCGACGTTGCACTTGTCGGGCCGAGATCTCGTCAGTCGGCAGCTCCTTGTTCACCAGAAAGTTAAGGATGGGCTGAGCCCATGAAGGTGCTGCAATTTCTTTGACTGCTAGGACTGCTACTTGCACAAGGGCGGTTGGGCCGGGAGGCGGCGGGTTGGAGTCGACTGCCGCTTGCTGAGTCGATGAAGTCCCCGAGCCGACTGCTGCAGTCCCCGGGCCGGGTTCTGAAGTCCCCGGGCTGGGTGTGGCTGTTCCAGTCCCCGGGTCACCTACCGAATTCCCCGTGCCGGCCGCTGGGGTCCTCAAGTCGGATCCGACTGCTTTAGGAGGAGCCGGCACAAAGATGGAATCCGACTCTGGCGATGGCTTGACAGACGGCTTAAGGAGACGTTGTAGGGCGACGCCGGCTGGAGCCAATTCGTGCCAAGGCATCTGCTTGCTCATTATCATTTCTTGGCACATGGAGGAACTCGCATCCTTCAAAGTATCCACTAAGTTGCTGAACGAGGAAGCGGTAGCTCGCCATGTTTCGTCCTTGGTGTCCCAGTCGCCTGACAACTGCTGGACCACCAAGTCGGAATAGCCATAGCATAGGATCCGGCGAATGCCGAGTTCCTTGGCAAGCCGGAGCCCGTGAATGAGTGCTTCGTATTCAGCAATGTTGTTAGAGGCGGCAAAATGGACTTGCAGCACATATCTGAGCTTGTCGCCTTTGGGGGAGGTGAGGACGATGCCGGCTCCCAAACCGGCGCGCATCTTGGAACCATCAAAGTGCATTCGCTAATGGGTGGAGTCTGGCGTTGGCGGCAGGTACTAGGTCTCGTCCCAGTCGACGAGGAAGTCGGCCAGTGCTTGTGACTTGATGGCGGTGCGAGGATGGTAGTAGATGGTGTAGGGGGCCAAATCTATGGCCCATTTGGCCACTCGGCCTGAGGCATCTCGGCTTCCAATGATCTCGGCAAGTGGAGCTGTGCAGACCATAGTGATTGGGTGCTCTTGGAAGTATGGCTTCAGTTTCTTGGTGGCAAAGTGCACGCCGTAGCAGATCTTCTGGTAGTGGGGGTAGTTTTGCTTGGAGGCGGACATCACTTCGCTCAGGTAATACACTGGCCTCTGGACTGGTAGTGATTTGCCTTCTTCCTTGCGTTCCACCACTATGACTGTGCTAACCACCCGGCTAGTGGCGGCGATGTAGAGGAGCATGGGCTCTTTAGGAGTCGGAGCCGCCAGGACAGGCGGAGTGGTCAACATCTTCTTGAGCTGTAGAAAAGCTTCATCCGCCTTGTCGTTCCACTCGAAAAAAGTGGTCTTCTTCATGAGCTGGTATAGGGGAAGAGCCTTCTTGCCCAGCCGCCTGATGAAACGGCTGATGGATGCCAAGCAGCCGGTGAATTTTTGCACATCCAGCAGTCGGGTGGGCACCTCCATCCTCTCGATGGCCTTGATCTCCCCATGGTTGCACTCTATGCCGCGCTCCAAGACCAGGAAGCCAAGAAGCTGGCCGGCTGGTACTCCAAAGACGCATTTCTCCGGGTTGAGCTTGATATGAAATCGGCGTAAGTTCTCAAAGGTCTCCTTGAGGTCTTCTAGCAGCGTTCCACACTTCTCCATCTTCACCACAACATCGTCCACATAGACGTGGGCATTTCTGTCGAGTTGCTTGAGGAGACACTTCTGCATGCAACGCTGAAACGTGGCGCCGGCATTCCGCAGGCCGAACGTCATGGTCAGGTAACAGAAGGCTCCGAACGGCATGATGAAGGCGGTCTTCAGTCTGTCAGCTGGGTTTAGCTTGATCTGGTGATATCCTGAGTATGCATCCAAAAAGCTCAAAAGCTCGCATCTGGCTGTGGAGTCTGTCACTTGGTCAATTCTTGGCAAGGCAAAGGGATCTTTGGGGCATGCTTTGTTGAGGCTGGTATAATCGATACACATGCGCCACTGCTTATTCTTCTTCAGTACCAGGACTGGGTTGGCTAACCACTCTGGAAAGAACACCTCCATGATGAAGCCGGCTGCTAGAAGCTGGGCTATCTCTTCTCCAACAACTCTTCTCTTATCTTCCGACAGGCGGCGCAAGGGCTGCCTGACTGGCTTGGCATCAGACCGGACATGTAGCTTGTGCTCGGCGAAATCCGTCGGAACTCCCGGCATGTCCTTGGGAGACCATGCAAAGATGTCCCGATTCTCACGGAGGAAACTGACGAGCTCGCCTTCCTATTTGCTGTCGAGGTTTGCACCTATGACAGCATGCCTCTCCGGGTGCTTTGGGTCCAAGGGTATCTTCTTCGTCTCCTTCGCCGGCTTGAACGAGCCCTCAGCTTCCGACCCCTTGGGGTTGGGTGACATTTCCGGCTGCTTGCCGGCCATCACCACAACCCGGTCAAGGAGCCGCTTCTCAGCTGCGATCACGAGGGACTCAGCTAACCAGCTGCTCTCTGCTGCACAGGCGGATGACTTCTTGTAGTCTCCTGCTATGGTCAGGATTCCCTTGGAGCTCGACATCTTCATCTTTAGGTAAGCATAGTGGGGGACTGCCATGAACTTGGCCAGGGCAGGCCGACCAAGCAATGCATGATAGGGGCTCTCAAGGTCCACTACCTCAAACTAGACTGGCTCTCGGTGGAAATGATTTTTGTCCCCGAAGAGGACATCTATCTGAGTCTTGCCGATTGGTGAGCAGGAAAGGCCTGGAACTATGCCATGGAAAATAGTCCGGCTGGGCTGGAGATGTCTCTGCTTGATTCCCAGCTTCTCCATGGTATCTTTGTACAGGATGTTGATGCTGCTGCCGCCATCTATCAGAACTCGGGAGAAACGAGCAGCTCGCCTCTCCGTGGCAAAGGTGGCATCCAACACCAGAGCATAAGAGCCGGGATTGGGCATCACCTCTGGGTGGTCGGCTCTGCTCCAGCTGATGGGCTTCTCAGACCAGTGCATGAACTCGGGGGCCTCTAATGCTACTGCATTTACTTCTTGTTGTTGCCGCCGTCTGCTGTGCCTGTCGCCAGCCACGCTGGTGAACACGACATAAGCTCCATGCTCTTCAGGGTATTCATCTTGTATCGCGCCGACCGGCCGAACCGCCGGCTGCTGAGGAGGAGGAGGCGGCGGGCCAGCAGTCGAAGGAGGCTGGAGTCCGTCGCCCTTGGCGATCCTGGTGAGCCAATGGCACTTCCGATTGGTGTGATTGGATGGCTTCGCGCCGCTGTGGAACTTGCAGGGTGCATCGGGAGTCTGCTCGTACAAGAAGGCGGGTAACCAATTGGGCTTGCCGCCCCTCTGGCCTTTGGGAGGAGGCTGCCCTTCCGGCCGCTGATCTACGACTGTTGCCACCTGCCGGCTCGTGGAAGCCGGCTGCATGGCCTTGCGCTTGTTGTCGTTTGGTTGCTGTCGCCGACTGGTGTCACTAGCCGGGGTCCGAGGAGCTTGAGGGGCCACCTTGCCCGATGCATTAACTTGGATCTCCGCCTTCATGGAGGAGTCGGCCGTGGCGTACTTGTCTGCTATGATCAGCAGTTCGTCGAGGGTCGCCGGCTCGTCGCAGAGAAGCTTGTGCTTGAGGAGGGTGCCCTCTTGGCACCCGGCAATGAAGTACTCGATGGCCTGCACCTCGTGCACGCCTTCGCAAGAGTTGCGCAGCTCAGCCCAGTGCGTGAGGTAGTCGCGAGTTGACTTGTTGGGGCCTTGGACGCATAAGGAGAGCTGGCGAGGCTTGGGTGGCTGCTTGTACGTGCTGGTGAAGTTGCGGATAAATGCTTCAGTGAAGTCAACCCAGCTGTTGATGCTGCGGGGCTTCAGGCTGTTCAGCCATGTCCGGGCCATGCCCTGGAGCAGGAGCGGAACGTACTTCACGGCAATGAGCTTGTTGCCGTTGGCGATGCTGACGGCTGTGGAGTAGTCGACCAGCCAGTCCTCCGGCTTCATGGAGCCGGTGTACTTGGGCGTGTCTCTTGGGATTATGAACCCTCTGGGAAAGGTTCATCTCGGATGCGGGGGCCGAAGCAAGGCGGACCCAGCTCGTCTTCTTCTTCTAGCGCCAGGGATCAATTGAGGCGATCGATCCGGTGGCGGGCATCGTTTTCTCCGATTCCTTCTCGACGGCCAAGGCGGTCGCCGAGTGATGGGTGATCAACAGGCGGCGGAGAAATGCGCCTCTCCCTGTGGGGAGGGGGAGGCGGGCAGTCGTCTCGCCGCCGCACTGCTCTTGGGCGGCCGTCTTGGTCGCGCTCGATGGTGATGTGAGTCTGGCTGCGGCTGGCAGCCGGCTCCTTGTCTCTTCTATCGCGGAGGCCACCAGTCGGCATTCGGGAGGTCGCGCCTTGGTCTCGGCGAGGAGGCGGGTCGTCGTTTCACCGGTTGGGCGCTTCAGTGTGGCCCCCGACCTCCTGCTGCTCAGCAGCCGCGTCGAGGAGCTGCTGGACTCGCTCCATCATGTGGCGACGCTCGTCGCCCTCGAGCTTGTCTAGCTCGTCTGCTGCCGCCTGGGCAGCTCGTATGTTCTCCCCGGCGTGGCATAGACGGGACAATCTGTCCTGAACATGCTGGCGACGGTCGCGCCACGCTGCCGGACCAGGCCAATGCGGCTAGGACCACCAGGAGCCGGCGTGCCGCCGACGGCACGATCCATCTCTCTCTGGTAGGCCTCCGAAAGGCGTCTCATGCTGGCCAGCCGGTTGGCCCTTTCGACGAGCTGGACACGGCGTGCCTCCAGCGTCTCGGCATCGGCGTCTTCCGGGATGGGCGCAGTCAAGTCTTGCATCGCTGCCTGCAACGGATCCTGGCCACCTCCACCAGAGTGCTCGCCGTGGCTAATGACGAGCACTTCCATGACGGTGCTGCCACCGCTGTCCGCGCGAGGAAGCGGCTCGTCGTAGAGCACCACGTTGGTGGGGAACACGTCAAGCGACGCCGTGTCAGAGTCGACCAACATTGGGTCGGTGGAGCCAACCGACTCCAAGTCAGCAGCAGGCTCGCTGGCAACGTGGAGCTAATCGAGGAGGCTCAAAGGGCGGCTCTCAGGGCCATCGGTGCCCGCATCGGATGCGGGCTCGTCAGAGAGGTGAATCTCGCCAACAAGATCGGCGAGGCAGCTCGCCGCGCAGGCGACCTCCGCGCCGCGCAGCGCGTCGGCGCTGACGCCGTCTGGCGTGCCGGGCTGGCTGCGCTCGCCAGGGAGGAACAGGGTTCCCGTCCAGAATAGGTATCCGGGAGACGGTGCACCTCGCCCCACGGTGGGCGCCAAATGTCGGGGGTTGGGTGCGACATATGCCAATGGATGGCTTATCATGGTGGGAGCGAGTAGAACATCGCCGGTGCCTGGAAGCGGGATGAGGCGTAGACACGAACGCCGACGCACTTTACCCAGGTTCGGGGCTCTCCTAGTAGATAACACCCCTAGTCCTGCTCTGCGAGGT
Organism: Triticum aestivum; assembly: GCF_018294505.1. Lineage (NCBI taxonomy): Eukaryota > Viridiplantae > Streptophyta > Magnoliopsida > Poales > Poaceae > Triticum > Triticum aestivum. The sequence goes on from NC_057796.1 coordinate 388,699,698, forward strand.
CTCCGCATGATCACTAAGGCACTAGTGTGTACAATGGTGCTCCTCGAGCTGTATGCCAGAGGTAGAAGAAGGCAAGGCTTGCTCTCTTCTCCCCCTAGGTGTGAGTCTAATTCTAACAGGTTCGAACCCTTTGCATGGGTGCCCTGGGGGGTTTATATAGGCCTACCCCCAGGGGTACAATGGTAATCTGGCCGGGTGTAGGACCCGGCTGTCAGTGTCTCTGGTCGCCGGCTTCTCCGCCGGCTGCTGGGGCCCGCCGCCTGGTGGGCCCCGCCGATCGGTCTGGTACGGCGCTGACATGCCGCTTCCGCCGCTCGCGGGTCTTGCCGGCTGCTGATTACTGTAGCCGTGATGCTATTGACGCAGGCTTGGTCAGAGGAGCGTGGCTACAATCCCGCCGCCTGGTGGTAGATCACTGTAACCACTCCGGGTCTTATCTGGTTAATGGTGCACGGGCCCCGAGGAAGGATCGGGCCGCCTGCTAGGAGCCGGCCTCCCTCGGGTCCGACTGGTGAGGCTTCCGTCGTCTTCTGTGCTCTCGCTGCCTGGTAGGGCCCGCCGTCTTCTGACTGTACCGACAGGCGGTCGTGGGAGCAGGGCTCCGCCTGACAGGGGTGATGTCAGGGGCGGAGTGGCAACAGTGTCGCGCCGGGCGGAGATCTCCGCCTGTACGGAGCACTGTGGCCACGCCCGACCCTGGATACAGGGGTGATGGGCTATACTGTAGCCTCACCCTGTCTCGTCTTCTTAATGGGGGCGCAGACTTTGAGGGCGCCATGGGCCGACTGCCAGGAGCCGGCCTCTCTGGAGGCTGCCTGCTAGGAGTCGGCCCGTCTTGGAGCTGCCTTCCTGAGCATGGCCGTCTTCTGGCAGTCGGCCGTTCAGCCAGCCGGCCACCAAAAGGCTGCGCTTCGTCTTGACGTCTCGAGGGGCGCAGCCGGCCCTGATGTCTTGAAAGGTTCTGGGACTCGGGTTAGGCTACCCGTGGCCCATTACTCTGACAACATGGTAATCAAGACCAATAACATTCTACACATGGTTTCCTTAATTTCTATATGCACTTAGCTCATTGGGGGTTGAGTAATTAAAGAGGAGGGAGTTGGTACGCGTCTATGATAAACAGATCGGCGAAACAGCACGAATAACGAATAGCTAGGTCGAAAGTTGGGTGTATTCAAGTGGGACACGATAGGAGATGGGGTTGGCGATCTGAGGGCGCCCGTTGGGCCGACCGTGATGGCGGCGGCGGAGGTGAGGGTGCCGGCGGACGCCGGAGCTGGGAAGGGAGGGAGTCTGCTAGGTGGGGATCTGGAGGTGGAGTGGAGAAGAGTTAGAGATAAGTCAAAGCTAGTGTCCCGGGCATCGCGTGTGTCACAGGAGTGCACCAAGAGATGGAAGAGGAAACTGATTTTCCAGATTAAAGATGTAGAGGACAAGATTAGGGGGAGGAAGAGATGGCAGATCGGGGGAAAGGGAGGAGATATTTGCCATGAGACCATTGAGGTAGGAGGAGTTATGGGAGAGGCGCCATTGGCGGCGTCCATGAAAGAGGAAACTGAGGTGATTTCGGTCTTAATTTCTCCTGAATTTCCGCCTCCTCTAGTTAATTCGCGATTACTAGGAGTGATCTAGATGGAAACAAGGCCAATCTGAAGATCAAGGTTGCTGCGGGTGGGTCGTGCTTTCCTCATCCACCCCTGGTTGTCCATTTTCCCTTTGCTAGTCTTCGCCCCTCTGCTGTTCTTGGGTTTGAGAGGAAGAGAAAGGTGATGGAGGAGATGTCCCAGGAGAAGAGGAGTGTGGAAGGGGTGGGAGCAGAGCAGCAACAGAAGAGCCAAGAGGAGGGCAGGCGCTCGCCGGCGGGGACCATGGCGACCGCGTCGACACCTCCAGTGCTGATTCGCAAGGAAAAATATGTGTCCAAGCTTCAGCAGGCAGGTTCAGGCTCTGTTGTGGTGGACTTGGAGGAGGTGCGCCGGGCGGCCAGTGGGTGGTTGGTGGTGGGATGATTGCTGGCAGAATTTGAGGCAGATTCCGGGGCTATCCTCAATGAGCTCCGGCGAGCATGGCGTCTCCATGGTGAAGTCACTCCGCAGAGGGTGGCAAGTAGTGATGGTCGCTTTGTCGTGAAGTTCCATGATCAGAGGGATAGGGATTCTGTCGTCCATGGTCAGCCCTGGCAGTTCAACAAGGACGGGGTCATCTTTGCACCATTTGATGGCAAGGGCAAGCCAACAAATATCAACCTTGGAGTCATGAAGATATGGGCGCAAATTAGAGGGCTGGATTATGAACTTATGACTGAGAAGATGGGATGGTCCCTGGGGGCAAAACTAGGCGAGGTGGTGGAGGTCTCACTGTTGGTGTCAAAACCGGTGGATCTCGGGTAGGGGGTCCCGAACTGTGCGTCTAAGGTCGATGATAACAGGAGATAGGGGACACGATGTTAAACCAGGTTCGGGCCCTCTCTATGGAGGTAATACCCTACTTCCTGCTTGATTGATCTAGATGAATATGAGTATTACAAGATTTGATCTACCACGGGATCATAATGGCTAAAACCCTAAAAGTCTTGCCAGTATGATTATGATTGCCTCAACGGACTAAACCCTCCGGTTTATATAGACACCGGAGGGGACTAGGGTTATACAAAGTCGGTTACAGAGAAAGGAATATTCATATCCGAACGCCAAGCTTGCCATCCACGCCAAGGAGAGTCCCATCCGGACACGGGAGAGAGTCTTCTGTCTTGTATCTTCATGGCCCATTAGTCCGGCCCATGTCCAACAGGTCGGACGCCCGATGACCCCTTAATCCAGGACTCCCTCAGTAGCCCCTGAACCAGGCTTCAATGACGAGGTGTCCGGCGCGTAGATTATCTTCGGCATTGCAAGTCGGGTTCCTTCTCCGAATACTCCAAAGCATCCTTCGAACACAGAAAACGTGTCCGGCACTGCAAAACAAGTACCACACACAACCGTAGAGAGTATAATATTTCACGCGTCCAATATGCTGACAACTTTTGTAGCGTGATATCACGTCCCTGCCTGGTCATTATTTCGAACCGTTTTTAGCCTCCCGTTCCATGTTTCAAGATGTGGTTTTATTGGCACGTCTTGTCGAAGCAGAGATCGTGTCCCCTTATTATGGGATTCTCATCAATACGGGCGTGGGTAATTCAACCGTGCCGTCTATAGGGTCTTTGGGGAATAGGCGAGTTTTTAGGCGAGTGGGGAGGCGCTTGATATTCGCTGCCTTTATAAAGAGATAAGTGTTTGATGAGTTTTTGTCCACTGTTGCATAAAATAATATATATTTTTATTGAGATTATTATGCAGGCTATAAATACAAAGGCAAAATTCATTTAGCATGGCACAATCATGAATGGCAAGCTGCCCACGTTCTTTCACATGCACGTGCATGAAATGTTGGTGCAAGAAATTTGTGTGCATGCGTACGTCCTAGCCACATGCACATTGGCTAGATGTAGTAGTCTAGCTTTGTACGTGTACATATTCGGGTGTCTCGACCGGCCGGCAAGCTCGCGTGCGTACATATCCGAATACCCGTTTTGTATTCATACATCATATGTGTATGTATTTGAGTATCTACGGCCGGTCGGCAAGGGCACAAATACGTATCCGAATACCCGGTGCGAGTTACATGCACGGGAGCAGCCGGATGTGTGTGCTCGTATAATTGGCAAGCTATCAAGATTAGAAAAACCAAAGACTCAAGCGACCTCGTTGATTTTTGTTGGAAGGCATGCTGGAAGAAACAAGGTATGCATCGGTTTGTTTCCTTTTCTTTGCGCAGACTTGGACATCAAGAAGAAGAATAGAAGGAAGAAATCAGCGGCGGGCTGCGTACAACATCCAGCCCTCCCATCCTATAAATACAGGAGCCACCACGTCCTGGCCGGCACGCAGAGACACCCAGCCATCACGGTCGCCGCCATCACGTGCACAATCAATCCACGCAGCAACACATCCACAAATCAATCGACCACATCCAGCCACCACGGTCCCAGAACTCACGCAGCAAGAAGGAGAGAAGAGAGATCGGCCTCGACATCTCGTCACAACAACGCCGACGATCATTCGTACAAGAAGCCGGCGCCTCGGCAGCAACATGAACACCAAGTCGATCTTCCCGAATGGTAAAGTTATTACCTAATCACTCCTTCATCCTTTATTATTGCATGCATGCACAACACATGGTGGCGCGGTGGAGCTCGCGATCATGCAGCACTTCGTTGGCGTTATCGTCATCTTCCTTAAGCTAACCAAGACGACGAGGCTACTCTCGGACTTCACCAAGGCGTAGAAGACGAGGGCGTGTCGATGGGGCTGCTGGCCCCCAGCCCGTTGGCCTCCTTTGTGGTGGCTACCCTTGGTGATGAGGCTGACGACGTCTACTTCGTTAAGCTGGAGTCCCGGAAGCGCGGAGCTCACAAGGATTCCACCGTGTGCCGCGGAGGATGCCGCCGCCGTGCCGCAGTGGATCGCGGCACGGAGTTCGCCAAGATGACACCAGTGTCAACTTCATCAAGCCGGCGCCATGGAGGACGAAGGTGTGGAGGCTCGAGAGGATGCCGCCGCCGTGCCGCGGTGGATGGTGCCACGGAGTTTGACAAGATGACGTCAATGTCAACATCATCAACCCGGTGCCGCAAGGATGGAGACGGAGCTCGCTAGGACGACGCCCGTTGTCTTCTTCATCAAGCCGGAGCCATGGAGGACGAAGGCGTGGAGGCTCGGGAGGATGCCGCCGCCGTACCGCGGTGGATGGCACCACGGAGTTCGCCAAGATGACGCAAATGTCAACATCATCCGCCGCCGTGCCGAAGTGGATCGCGGCGCGGAGTTCGCCAAGATGGCGCCAGTGTCAACTTCATCAAGCCGGCGCCATGGAGGACGAAGGCGTGGAGGCTCGGGAGGATGCCGCCGCCGTGCCGCGGTGGATGGTGCCATGGAGTTCGCTAAGATGACGCCAATGTCAACATCATCAACCCAGTGCCGCAAGGATCGTGATGGGGAGCTCGCAAGAAGGACGCCCGCCATCCACTTCGTCATGCTGGAGCTAGAGGACGGAGGCGTGGCACGTTGGGGATGCCGCCGATGTCTACTTCGTCAAGCTGGAGCCCAGAGGCGTGGAGCTCGCAGGGACTCCGCCGTGTGCCGCGGAGGAAGGCGAGACGGAGCTCGCTAGGACGATGCCCGTCTTCTTCTTCATCAAGCCGGTGCCATGGAGGACAAAGTCGTGGAGGCTCGCAACGATGGCGCCGCCGTGTCGCGGCGGATAGCGGCGCGGAGCTCGCCAAGACGAAACCAACGCCAATATAACCAAGCCGGTGCCATGGAGGACGGAGGCGTGGAGCTCGCAAGGATGCCGTTGCCGTGGCGTGGTGGATGGCGTCGCCAAGACGACGCCCATCGCCAACATCAACCCGGTATCGCGAAGGATCATGGCGTGGAGCTCGCAAGGTGGACACCACCAATGTCTACCTCGTCAAGATGGAGCCCGCGACCCGGAGCCATGAAGAGGACACACGCCCTCGGTGCTTCCCGCAACACAGAGCCCGCGATGCGAAGAAGATGGTGCTACGCAATGACGTGGCTTCACCAACCCTTACTGCTACATGGTGCTATTCGCAACACGAAGCCCATGAAGGACGAAGGTGTGATGGCGAGGAGGCGACGTGACTTCACCAACACTAACTCCCGATGGCCCTGTGAGGCGGGGCCCTTGTCTTGGAGGACCGCCATAAACACGGCGTCCAACCAAGACGAGGCGCCAACCACACCGGCATTGCCGATACAAGCGAGTGTTGGTTTTGCACCGACGCTGGTCTCCACAAAAGAATACTCCCGCGAGGCAACCCCTTGCATCCCTGACGAAGCCGCAACATTGTCAAGAAGTCCGAGCAGAGCAGGACCCATGCAACTTCAACACCGACTACATCATCGCTGTCAAGACCGACAAGGCGCGACGGCGAGGGCGAACATGGCCAACACAAAGCCATGTTTTGAGCGGCACGTGTACCGAAGAGGACACGGGCTTTCCCGCTGCCCACACCATACACTCACACCATCATCATCATGCATGGAGAACGCGAAGCGAGGACGACGAAGACGACCACACGGCTTAATCGGAGGTATCTCGTGGAGAAACCCGCGGGAGTAATTAACCGGGAGCTTTTCGAGGCCCCGGGAACCAGGAGATCGCACATCGCCATAGGCAGGCAGGCCGCGCTAGTAGGCCACGGAGGGCAACTATTTTTTATGGGATCTTGTTTGTTCATCCAAAGAGATAAATGAAATACTTGTTTCCCGTATCACTTTTCTTTGTGTACTATGGTACACTGGCACGCCCCCATTTTTCTTTTTCCCCGGCGCATGAGAGAAATCAAACATCTCCTCTTCCCTTCTTCCGGAGTGCACATAAGATTTTTCTTGTGTCAAACAAATTGGCACGCCCGGTGGGACCTGGTTCTCCTCCCATCTTCGCTTCGTTGTGGTCGTCTGAATCGTCTTCGCTCGTCTCCCAACCTGCACAGCATGCTGCATGACAAGGTGTTGGCGAGGGTTTCCGCTCATCAAGATCCCTTTCATGCTGGTGGAATCTTCCGTGGCAGCAACTCGGAGCCGGTAATGATCCAGTTTGGATCGATGCCGCCCATGGTCGTCTTCGAGCTCGGCGAGAGGGTCTACATCCATCAAGCCCAGGATCCTGCGCAGTTTCAAACTGTGCAGTCGAAGAAGGCGCTAAGGCGGGAGGCTGCCAAGATGAAGAAGGAGCGTCGCGAGCTAATGCTTGAGGCGCGCGCACTGTTGAAGGAATCGACAAGGGCGGATATGAAAGGAGATGTGGAGGCAGCTCAACGCCTCCGCACCAGAGCCGCCAACAGGCGGTCTCGTGCGGCGTCCCTCCACGCCCCTACCGCGACTACGCACTCGGAGCTGCTGACACCAACACCGCGGCGTATCGAGGGTGAGCTTCTCGAGGGTTTGGAGGCTATGTCACATGACTTGCGTAGGCTCATGGCCAACGCTCGTTTGTCAGATAGCCCTCATCCCCTACGCAACTACATGAGTAAGTACCGCAAGGTACAATTACTCCGTCAACGGATAGCTTCCCGCATCGCTCAGAGCGTGGTGCCGGAGGAGGATTGGTCCCTCGGCGCCATGGACTTAGCTGATAAGGTGTTCACTTACCGAAGCACCTTAATCCCTCCGTATGACTTGTTCCCGGATGATTGGGCAAACGAGCCATGCAAGGTCAAGGGGCTAGTAAGACGCGCCATCATGAAGGAGTTCTGGAAGCGGCGCTCATGCAAAGAGCCTGTTATACCAGGCCCTACTGTCTCCCTCAACATTGGCGACACTCGAAGGGGCGCATGGGCACCATGTCTACACAACTCGGAGGTCGGCGGATGGTCTCTCCCCAACAACAACAGGTTTTCCACCCTACGGCGAGAATTTTGCCAACTCCAGGAGTAGATGAACAATATCCAGAGGAGGCTCCAAGATCCAACGGCGGCAAGTGCATCGTCAATTCAAGCTGTGGGAAGGGTGAGGCGTCAAGCCCCAAGCCATCGTCCTCAACATGAGCACCAGACTTTGGCGCCTCGGCGACAACCTTCACCAACTCGACACTTCCCACAACGGAGATATCCCAACATGCCTACCCGTTGGAACCGATGGTCAAGATATCAAGACGATGAGAGGGACCCCGGCCCGCTCAACAGTGGCAACCACGGGAACCTTTGCGACCAACACTTCCACCACGACCTTCGTCACCTCCCAGGCGGGGACATCAAGACAATGAGAGGGACCCTTGGCCCACTCAACAGTGGCCGCCACAGGAACCTTTGGGATCGACACTTCTACCATGACCTTTGTCACCTCCTAGGCAGGGAGATCGGCCACAGCTGCAAGCGATGACGGACAGGACATCATCCTCCACGAGGCGCCCTGCACCAGCACTCCTATGCACGCCACAGGTACAAAGGGATGGTATCTTTCCAATGGAGAACCAGCGCAAGCGCGAGAGGCGTCGGAGAAACCGCCATGTTCTTTATAAAGAACTTGAGGACTTAGTCCTTCAACACACTCAGGTATGTTTACGACCCGATGGTGGGGTTGTTCAAGAAAATGACAGGATCAAGTTTCGCATCTCCCCCGACTTGGAGCGGCATGAGCGTTATAGCTACCTGCTCAGCCGGTTGGTGCCGAAACCACGCAAGACGTCCATGAGAAGCACTGAGCAAGGGAGCAAGGCAGTTCTTTCTTCATCCCTTTCCCAGAAGAATGATAAACAGGTGAAGGCGACTGCACCGGCACCCCCACTAGAGAATCAGAAGATGCCAGCGCCGACGGCCACACCGGTGGAAGGCGTTGAAGAAGCCAAGCTTACGTTCTCCTCCAACAACGAAGTAGCTTCCGAGGGTGCAGCCAACGCTGCCCTCCCACAAGACACAACACTTCCCACGGAGTTTCCTCTTGTTCCTTCTGAAAGGATGGACCAAGATGGAGAAGCTCAAGCCCTGCAGGAGGCTAAAAAAGCGAAGGAATCAACTGAGAAGAACCTTGCCTTGTGCGGTACTCTTGGAGTGCAGCCAAGTGAAGGGTCAAGTAATGGATGGCGACCTCCCGCCATCACCAAGGAGTTCGACTATCCTTCTGAAGAAGAGATCATTCCGAACCCAAAGGCGGACTTCCAGAGGACCTTCCTACTGCGCCTTGGCCTTGTTCGTGCATGGCTCATGGGTGCGGAGGGGGATGCCAAGACAAGCTCATCGACGTCGCAAGAAGCTGCAAAATCCAGGGCCACGTGTCTTCCTGTGACAATAGGGAAAGGCTCATTAGGTGGAGGGAACACTTCACAAAATGAAGATATATACAAGTGTCACTACACCGACATTACATCAAGGCTTCCTCAAGACCTTGAAGGACGACGACAAGTTGCAAACAGGCCAGGGACCAATACAAGATTAAAATCCATCGCCCGTCAAGGCGTAACGGATGGGTTTCCCGGAGACGGAGAACGCCAAGACAACCTTGATGATGAAGAAGGCTTCTCTGACTCATCTTCCTCGCCATCGTTGGAGAGTCGCCCACACTCCCCTCGTTACCATGAACTAGCTTCATCGGTTTTGTCAGATTATGAGGGAGGTCATGAAGACCTCCACACCACGCCCGTTCGTATGGTGAATCATGGTGATAGCCTTGTGGATCAAGATCCTGCTGCCAAGTCACCCGTTGATGGCACCCAGGGCCCAAGTGCTATAAACAAAGTAGCACCACAAGAAGTGTCTCTAGAAGAAGAGGTCAGAAGCCAGCGCCAGACGATTGACCAGTTGGCGTCAAAGCTTCACCAGTTCATTGAGCTCATGATGAACAACCAAGGCGTTCCTCCACAAGGCGTGCTGCAGCGAGTGCTGGATCCACAAGAGGAGGAACTCCAGGTGGGCCCTCCTGCTAGGGTGCCCTTAAATGATGTGTCTCAACACGACCCCAACACACAAGCTCAGCCTTGGGTTAGCCCTGCTGGTTCTGCCAACGCAGTACCACGCGCGGTTATGCTGAAGGACCACCACGACATGGTCGGGGATATGGTGGACAAGAAGTTGAAGCAAATGGCGATAGATCAAGCCCCTCGCACCTCCGAGAGTGAGCTGGAGAAGCCTTACGAGCCGTGGCATGACATGATGGCGTCTCCCGCAGGGTGGCACCCACCAAAGTTCCGTCAATTTGATGGAACCGGTGATGCAAGGGAGTACTTGGCGTACTTCGAGGCGGCATGCGGCGACACAGCAAACAACCCATCACTTCTCCTTCGGCAATTTTCAGGGTCGTTAACCGGGCCCGCCTTCCATTGGTACAGCCGTTTACCAGTTGGGTCCATTGGGAGTTGGGCAGCCATGAAGGAGGTTTTCAAGAAGCACTTCGTCGCCATGAAGAAGGACTTCTCCGTTGTCGAGCTGGCGCAAGTCCGACCACGACGAGATGAGTCTATTGATGACTACATCATCCGCTTCCGCAACAGTTATGTGCGTCTCGCCAGGGAGATGCACCTAGAGGATGCCATTGAGATGTGCATCCACGGGATGCAGCAACATTGGTCACTTGAAGTCTCTCGGCGTGAGCCTAGAACTTTTAGTGCCATCAGCACGGTGGTAGCGGCCACGAAGCTCGAGTTTGAGAAATCACCGCAGATAATGGAGCTATATAAGAATGCCAGCGCATATGATCCCGCCAAGCGTTTCGCCTCGACGTCCAAGCAAATCAACAACGGTAGCATGGCGAAGGCACCAACCGAAACAAACACCACCAAGGTCTTCTCGTCTACACCGCATGGCCATGTGCCCATCTTGGGTGCAAGGGGCGAACAAGCCGGAGGGAGGCAACGCCCATCAATGCAGGAACTCCTCAAGAAGCAGTACGTCTTCCGTTGGGAGCTCGTCAAGGACATGTTCGACCAGTTGATGGAGCATCGAGCCTTGAACTTACCAGAGTCTCGGAGGCCTGATCAGGTGAGGATGACATATAATCCTTTATTTTGCCCATATCATAGGTATGTGGGACATGCATTGAAGATTGTGTCGCGTTCAAAGAATGGCTCCAAAGAGCCATTAATGAGAGGAGGATCAACCTCGACCCAGAAGCTATCAACCCAGATTACCATGCAGTAAACATGGTGAGCATGAAGTTACCGTATCCTCCAAGTGAAGACACAGAGCTTGAAGAAACATGGGTGCCACTGGCCCAAGTTGAAGACCAGCTATCCAACCTCGTCCTCTCCAAGACGCAGACATCTCCCTTTTGGCCGCAGGTGACCCCAACCGTTCCCGAGGAGGAGCCTTGGAGGACGGTGTGCCGAAGGCCGTACGCAAGGAGGCTTCCACCCCGACATCCTCGCCCGGTTTTGCCAGAACGTGCTCCCCCAAGAATTCTAAGGCGGTTCGATCCAAGTCAACACCGGCCTCCACCAAGATTTGTCCCTATGTCAGAGGGAGATGAGCCTTTTCCTCGACAGGGGCGTGTGCTACCAACCTTGGCGCAGTTCTTGCCACCCGCCTGGGGGCAAGCACCGGTAAAGGAGGGGGAGCAAGTTCAAGAAGGGGTGAGCTCAATCCAATCACCAAGCATAGAGAGTTGCAACGTCATCCATGACTACATCGACACCCCTTCCGAAGACGTGTTTACTCTTGAAGAGCAGGCGGTCCTCCACACTGAAGAGGCGACAAAGGAAGTGCGATTGGAAGAGGTGAACATGAACCTGCGTGGGGGCAAAATCCTACCTGAACCACTAAAGATCAAGCCGACAAGGGTGCAGAAGCCAACCGCCCTAAAGGAGGCGCCTTTCTAGGTGGAGGAATCTGAACACCAAGGCCAAGAGAAGATCAAGGCACGTGACGTCGACTACAACATCATCGCCCACCTCAAACGGATCCCCGCACGCTTGAGTGTGCATGACGCGCTCATGATGGTGCCCGACCTTCGCGAGGCCCTTATCAAGGCGCTCCAAGCCCCGGAACTCTACGAGGTGTCCATGGCGAAACACCGTCTTTGCTCCAGCCCCTTGTTCGTGAACGAGATCACGTTCGATGAGGAGGACAAGCTCATAGATGATGGTGACCACAACCGGCCATTGTATGTGGAAGGTAATATTGGTGTTGCACATCTTCACAGGATCCTCATAGACCCAGGGTCTGCCGTGAACATTCTCCCTCTTCGGAGTTTGACGCGAGCAGGTTTTACGGTGGATGACTTGGAGGCTACTGACGTGATGATCTGCGGCTTCGACAACCAAGGGAAGCCTACACTAGTTGCCATTACATTGAAGATCCAGATGTCAACTTTTAGCTTCAAGGTGCAGTTCTTCATCATCGAGGCAAATACCTCCTACTCCCCCCTTCTAGGAAGACCGTGGATCCACAAGTACCGCGTCGTTCCATTCACCCTCCATCAATGCCTGAAGTTCCTCGACGCCAGCGACACACAGAAGCGTATCATAAGCAACATGCACTACAAAAAATACACTTCCGTGATGATACGTGTTTGTCATAGTAGGTCGCGTTTTTTGTCATGCATGTACATCCATGATGATTTTATGACAGAATCAAGATAGTCATACGTGTGCTGTCGTACAAGTGTTCCATGATATTACCAAAATTATCATCACGGAAGTGTCCACTTCCATGACGATAAATCACGCGTCACAGAAGTGCTTTCGTCAAGGGTGACCGACACATGGCATCCACCGTAACGGAACGCCGTTAAGCTATCGGGTCGGGTTTTGGATCCGATAACCTGTTAACAGCCCCGACCAATAGGAAATTTCCACGTGTAAAATTCTTATTGGCCGGACGAAACACATGTCAGCTCGTTAGTGGGTCAGATAGGCGCCTATGATATGTCAACATGTGCCACGGCCCACCACTGGCCCATTTAGCTTACAAAGCTGGCCTGTTTGACTTGGTCAAAAGTTAACGGGCTGGCCCATGAAAAGCCTGTTAACGGTCTCTTCGCAAATAGCCCATTTTACGGCCCGTTAACTCATGGCCCGTTAGGCCCTAAAGGAAATCGGCCCAACAACGTCATGTGGGCCGTCGAATATAACACCAGCCCATTTCACTTTCGGCCCATGTATGGCCCATGACGTCTTTCGGCCCATATGAGGCCTTCGTATCTTTCGGGCCTTTACAGGCCCACGGTGACTCTAGCCCATAATGAACAATAATTTTCTTTATACCCTTAACGGCCCGTGATTTACATGGGCCGTTTCCAGCCCGTGTTAGCTTTCGGCCTATTGACGGCCCATATGTTCTTGGGCTCCTTTTCGTCCCTCGATTACTTCTGGCCCGTTACTGGCTTGTTCCCCTAATGGGCCAAATTCGGCCCATGGCAAGAGTCGGCCCGTTACTGGCCTGTTCCCCTAATGGGCCAAATTCAGCCCATGGCAAGAGTCGGCCCGTTACTGGCCTGTTCCCCTAATGGGCCAAATTCGGCCCATGGCAAGAGTCGGCCTGTTACTGGCCTGTTACCCTAATGGGCCAAATTCGGCCCATGGCAAGAGTCGGCCCGTTTCTGGCCTGTTAACCCGTTGCGCCGTTTCCAGCCTGTCCTATATTCTGGCCCATTAACGACCCGTTATGCCTGTAACAGAATTAAGCCTTTGCTGTCCTACGGCCTGTTAATGGCCTGTTACCGTGCTGGGCCGATACCAATTACGCCCGATTACGGCCCATACAGACCCATTTATCCGACGGCCCGAGGCCCACCGATTACAGGCCCATTTATCGACGGCCCGTAGGAGACCCATGGATCCTACGGCCCGTATATGGCCCATGGTAGCTGCGGCCACTAGCAAACCAGGGAAAAAGAAGACTAGGAAATAAATAAGGCCGAAACTAACGCTAGGATATTAAGGCGATTGCACAGATTACATCCACTCGGCATCTAAGATCGCCACCAGTGCAAATATAGGGAACACCCTACACTATACAAAAATGGCTTGCTGTTTTCTTCAGCCGGTGGCTGCACATTAAGAATAAATTTTGTATCGCACCAAAACAAATTACAACTATATAACAAAAGGAAGGTTGGCATAAAACTTAATAGTCTAGCAGATAAATGCACCACCAGAAGTTCAGAAGCTCAGTTCATTTGACCTGACTGTTACGTTTTCATGCTGTATTATCTGATGGAGCACCATAACCCTCGCCTTCATTTCCCCCAGGCTCCTGAACAACATAGCAAATGTCTGATAGTCTGGTTTCAAAACCATGCATATCTTGACGACATTGAGCAATGTTTCTCCTTGTTTCACAAAGGGTCTTTGTTAGGGAATGGACTTGTGTCTGGAGCGCAGATACAACATTGCTTTGAGCTTGCATATCTTGATCATGAGGCAGTTTGGACGATATTGCCTTAACAACCAACCCAGTATTATGCAGGAACGTGCTTTTGGCACTGTTAGTGGACAGGTACTGACGCACTGCAGCAAGAGCTGACATTGCGGTTATAGTTGCCTCGCCACCTTCAGAAGGTGGCGGTTCCACCATTTTTTCCATAGCTCGCTGAAAAGTTGAGGTTTTACATTAGTAGTACCAGAATAGAATATATTAAGGAGGCAGCAAAACCAAACAAAATAGCTTTGGTCTATATACAGAACTTATTCTGGTGAACCAATGTAAAATATTAGTTGTATTTTATTGCAAAGTACATAATAAAACCAGGTTCCAAACATATGACCATGTACCATCGCTAATGTATTATCTATTTCTTCACATTGTATTGAGGGTTAAGGATAAAGAGACGAAGTTTATAATACAGTAAGCATAGTATGACATCATTCATATCACAAAACAACTGAGAACAGACAAACAGGCAATTGTAACGTTGTGTGGGCAAGTCCAGCACAGAACTAGATTACGGGTCAAGATCAAAGGAACATCACTCCTCTCTTTTAAACCTTGTAAGGTGCAATGATACGCTAAGACAATTGTGTATAAAATTGAAAATAGTAATAGACATTGGCTGCAAACCATGCAGTTCAAGGCACAAGTCAGAGTAAGTAGTAGTTAAAAGGCATGAGGATTAAGGACTTACAACAGCGGCTTTGACTGGTGTAGTCATGCCCTTCTTCTTGCCGGTGTGACAGTCCTTGAAGATTTCCACATCATTTGGTTCAGGTACTTTTTGGTCCTTGCGGGCTTTCCTCTGCATTTCAAACAAGTCAATATAGATCTGATAATATGGTGCAGCGAAAAGAGTGAAACAGCAGCTAATTACAAGAGCCTCGCAGTGTGCAATATAGCTACGAGATCCTGTCGTCTGCTGGAATTTCACTTTCGTACGGTTGGCCTTGTTCTTTGAACAGTTCACCTACAAGAAGATAGATTTGTGTGGCACATGCGTAAATAGGACTTCAACATGTGATCTGATCACATATATATAATGTACCTGATACTTCGGATCAGACCAGTGTTTAACAAGGCCCCTCCAGTCTTCATCCGATATATTTTCCACTGGAGATGTTTGGGAAAGTTCACTGTTAGCCTTGCCTTTAAAGTGAGTTTTCCTCAAGTTATACCGATACTGTCGCAGAGCAGACTTGAAAACATGGGTGCAAGCTTGTCTGGTTGCATCATCTTGGCTATCCAACTTGAACCTCATCTGTTGAAAATTATGGGAGTCTCATTATCAGCAACCTAGAAAGTATGGGACAGAGCAAGACGATATTACTAGTTTCCATACATAACCATACTTACAGATAAATGGTCGAGGAAGGTGTTGAACTGGGTTTCGTCTTTGTCATTCCTGTACTGAATCCATGTTGGGAGGATACGTACATGACACCTAACGGCAACCGCTGCCTCTGATACTAACTTGGCTAACTCTGTAGCATCACATGGACTTTTTAAACCTGCCTCAAAACGGATCTCCATTCTTCCTCCTCTAGATTTAGTTAACCTACCGAGCATTATCCCTGATGTTTGTTTCCTCTTGCGCCTAGGTGCTAGTCCAACAACGAACATAGGAAGTGTTAGTGTACATCAAACTATGAGACCATATAAAGAAGCATGCAACTGTAACTTGACTCCAGCAACTACCTTCTTGCTGTTGAAGCTCACAAGGTTCATCTGATATTGCCAACTCGTCTTGTGTCAAGAGTGCTTGGGAAGTAGTGTCAGGTGGCAAGGGAGCTTGGGAACGTGCTGCTAGCTGAGTTGACGCACGAGTAAGTCGTGCAGCTGGTAGTACTACGGTAGGTGTTGCAAGAACTAGGGCTGTGTCTGCTTGTTTGGTGGCAGCTATTTGTTTCTGTTTGGCTTTTTTTTGCAACTCGTGTAGCATGGGATGCCGTGTTTGTAGAATTTTCCACTGGACTTTGACCTTCTATTGCACCATCAGTACCAGCAGAATCTGCAGGATTCATCCGCTTCTCATTCCCTGCCATTCTGTGTTTCTTCCTCTTTCTCTGTGCCATGTTAAGTCAAGCCGACAAGAAAAACGAATAACAATTTAGTTCTTCAGAACAAATTGATGCGTGATGCAGACGAACTGAACTTTGATGTTAGACAACCACATGATAGGAGGATGTAATATGTATGAAAAACAGGACGGAAGAGATAACCAGAACTATGATGTGTAAACTAAGAAGAAGACATTTCACCAAATTAGAAGCAATGCAATGGAAGGTAGACACCATATGAAAGATGCTACAAATATCGCTCTGCCAAGTTAACAGTATCTCATCATAAATGGCGTTTAAACAAATGTGAAGCAGTACAAGAAATAAATCATATGCAAGATGCAAACAACATCACACTACCATGTTAGAGGTCTCTCATCATTAGTGCCATTGCATATTCACAGCATTGCATATTCACAGCTTATGATGTGTAAACAAAGGAGAAGGCATTTCAACAAATTAGAAGCAATGAAAGCTAGACACCATATGAAAGATGCAATGAATATCACTCTACCAAGTTAAAACTGTCTCGTCATAAGTGCCATTTCAACAAATTAGTAGTACAAGCTAGAAAAGAATGTGAGATGTAACCTATATCACACTCCGAAGTCAAACGTGTCTTATGATAAGTGATTGTTGCAAGTTACACAACAGTAGTAATTTGATGTAAGAACATGGTGTGATAGACAGATATTGTATGTTCTAGAAACAGGAACACGTGTCTTATTCAAGTATAATGTGTAAAGTAAGCAGATGGAATTCAACAAAATTAGAAGCAATACAAGCTAGACATCACACATAACATGCAACCACATATAACAGTGCCAAGTTAGAGGGAGCACCGGTGATGCTGCACTAGGGGAGACGTGCTCATCATAAACACAGCTTTGTTGAGTGTCTATGCATGTGTTGTCTTGGAAATCATCTTGGGGGTGTGGAGGAGTAGAAACTGTAGAGGCCCTCCGTTCGGAAGGAGCACCTTTATCCGCTGCCTTGCTAACTTCCTTCCGCTTTATTGATTTTGAATTGTCAAGTAAAACCGACAAGAAAAAGCAATAAAATTCTCTCTTCAGAACTCATTCATGCATGATACTGACAATCACTACTTTGATGTAAGGCAAACACATGATACCAGGATGGAATATGTACGAAAAAACAGGACGACATGGCATGTTCACAACTGTTTGTGTAAACTAAGCAGAAACCATTCTAGCAAATAAGAAGTAATGCAAGCTAGACACCACATGAAAGATGCAACCAATATGACTCTGCCAAGTTAAAAGCGTCCCATCATAAATGGAATTTCAACAAATTAGAACCAACGCATGCTATAAATCATATGAAAGATGCGACTAATATCGCACTGCATATACTAAAGGTGTCTCGTCATGTTGATTGATGCGGGATACAAAAAAAACAATAGTTTTATGTAAGGACATGCTTAATAGACAGATGTACTATGTACTAAATACAGGAAGGCATGTCACATTAACAGGTATAATGTATAAGCTAAGCAGACTAGCACATGTAGTTTAACCAGATTGGAAGAATTACAATCTAGACACCATATGCAACATGCAACCACATATCACGCTGCCAAGTTAGAGCAAGCACCTGCGATGCTAGTGTAGGGGAAATGCTGTAATCAACTACAGAGCTACGTTCACTATCTTCATCTAGCATTTCTGTTTCTTGAGAATCATGTCGGGAGGCTGACGCTGCATTCTTTAAATGAGGAGTAGTTCCAGTAGTCCCCTTGCCTACCTGCCTCGTCATAAGTGATTGATGAGGGATACACAAGAACATTAGTTTGATGTAAGAAGATGGTTAATACACAGATGTACTAGTATGTACCAAAAACAAAAAGGTATGTCATATTCAAAGGTATAATGTGTAAGCTAAGCAGATGCAATTTAACCAAATTGGAAGCAATACAAGCTAGACATCCGGCTGGAGTGGTGAGCATGATCATCTAGGACCTGAGAGCCTGGTGGGAGGCGGGCTGCTTCGCCACCATCGCAGCTTTTTAGTTGGCTTCCAGGTGATGCCTATCTTTGCTGGGCTTGTCACTGGCTCGACCAGTGCCCTGAGTAGCTATTTGTCTTCTGGTGCTCACGGGATGGTGGTTCATGTAAAAAAATATCTTTCCTTATCTTACCGACTTCGGCCTTTCGAATACAAGCTAGACACCATATGGAACATGCAACCACATATGACACCACGAAGTTAAAGCAAGCACCTGGGATGGTGGTTCATTGCGAGCGAGGTCATCAACTCCAGAGCTACGTTTACCGTCTCCATCTGCTGACACTGCACCCTTTATAGCGCTGTAACGTGTCTTGCCTACCCGCATACGAAGCTGGAGCGACTTCTCTCTTTTCTTTTTTGGCTTCTCTCATGGCAGCAGAGTCTGAAATACCCTTGCATAAACACACAATAGTGAGAGTAAGGGTGAAGTGTGTGCAGAACTAGTGCACTGTAAAAGTAGCAGATAGCAGGTGGCTGAAAAATAAATGACAGGAGAATATGATAGCTCTACAACATTGCATGGCAAACAAAATTAGATTCTACTCCGTATGATTTTGTAATATATGAGCACAGGAAATGCAGGTACTCCTCCAGCACACCACCACATGTGGTCATATCTAAGATAACAGTCGACTGAAAATAAATAGGTCAGTCGATTTTTTAATGAACAGTCCGATCTATAAGGAACGGGAAGATGGCCTTCATCTACCTCCCGCCAGTCACTGTTGACTATCTTTCTCGAACCGCCAGCGACCACCGGCCCAGACCCCTTCCTCCGGCGCCCTGCCCTCCCATCGACCTCACACCACCGCCGTGCTTGGTAGCGCCCCTAGGCCATCCCTTTAATCCCGTCAGACCTCCAGATCGGGCGCCAGTAGCTCTAGGCCGCACACGCCCCAAAGATAAACACCAAGGCGCTGCTTCCCCGGCGTAATAGGCGTACTAGCGCCTGCTACGCTGGGGAATGCTTCCGTTAATTGGGAATCAACTGGCCAGAAATTGAAATTCAGGGGGGCGACGAACCTCTAGCTAAGGTGAAATAGTATATGAGGAGAAACCTTGTGCATTGTGAGTTACTAGGAACATCTAGTATCAAGAAGAAGCGGTCAACTAGTGTCTTCTATGGGATGAATACCGTGCAAGAAGAGACGTAAGATTTGCACGAATAAGGGAAGAGGAGTACCTTTTTCGGTTGCCGGTGTGGTCACCTCCACATGTCGCGCCGATCTTCTTCTTTTTAGCGGGAAAACCGATGTTCTGGAGGGTGCAGGCTTGGACGAACCCATGGCCAAATTCTTGACTGTGTTGCCGTGGCCGTATGTCGGTGGAGGGGAAGCAGATCTGAGGCGGCGAAGGACGGCAGCAGGAACATCTCCGGTGCGGTGGAGGGTGGCGAAGTTGGAGCGGCAGCGGTGAGGCGCAGGACGGCGTGGTTGAACTGGCTCGGGTACGGACGGCTCGGCCTCGGCTTCAACTACTAGCCGTGGAGGGGCGTTGCGGTTGAGGTTGCGGTGGACGACGACGTCGAGGTATCGGCTCTAGCGTGATGGAGGAGGGCGGTGGTCGATGGGTGGGATGGGGTGGCGGACGGAGGACGCCGGGGTTTCGCGGCTGGTGGAGAGGTAGTTTTGGCGCCCACGGAGTACGAATGGGGAATCGGACGGGTGGGGGGAACCATGTTTCGGTCTGGGACGCGCTTGTTTTTGACTTTTTTGAACAGAAGATGGGACGCGCTTGTTTGAAATTTGGGGAAAGTACAAACTTTGCCCCCCTCTTAAATTTCGGACCTACTGCGGGTCGGGGGTAGGATGGTAATCCCAGGTGTCCCAAATAGTGGGCGGGAGTGATTTCGGCCGCACGCATGTGTGCTTAGGCGGCCATTGTGTATGAATGTTTTTCGGATGCGGTTGCGTGGCGTCTAGATGAAGCTACAAACCTACCCCGGTTTAGACCTTTGGACGTCGGGCCGGTAGGTTTCATGGGTCGGAGTTATTAGAAAAGTAATTTCCTTATACTACCAAACATTGGTCTCACGCGGTTTCGGGCGAGTAGAGGCTCTTTTGGCGCTTCGTTCGAAATTTTGAAACACAAGCATTCACGTTTAGAGTACTCTTGAACTATGAGGATTGACCTAAATAGACAACGTTATATTTGACCTTGTATGTTTGAAAACCTCATTAAATTATCCGCTTCTTTTTGAAATTTTGACACTTGAAAATCCTATAACTACGATTATTTTGGAATGGAGGAGCTAAATTTGAATCTATTTTGTACACCACTACATATTCTATTATGTACAAAATCAGAGCAAAGATTGGTGCCCCCATAATTTAGGTATGGTTTACAAATGCCATGATATCAAATTCAAATGATTGAATGGACTTCATGTTGAATTCGATTTTTTTAAACCACCTTAAGTTGAATTCAAATGTATGCTAGTTCATAGGTAGCTATTTATAATGTCCATTGTGTAACTTTCGTATGTATAATGTGCTTTACACACACAACATGAACTATACTCACGTTTATATTCGATTGCTAAAGCGATGCATTGTCTGGAGTTCAAAATACTAACTATGTGGATCAATTGTGTCGAATAATAACATAGACATGCTCAAATTCGATAGAATCTAGATGTCTGATGGATCAATGACCGCTCCTTACGCGAATTGCAAATATCATGATCCCATCCTAATATTTGGATACAATTTATATCTTTAATCAATGTGTAGAGCGGTCTTTTACGTGTAGTTTCACTCTCCATCGGTGGTCTCTCAAACATGCTCACACACTCTCTCCCGAGGTGTCTTTCTCGCACACATGCTCTAGATATAACCCTCCCTCCCTCTCGTAACCATTTACAACGGTTTTCACTAACCTTTATCACAAGCACTCTTCCTCTCGCAAACATACACATGAAGAATCCTCATCGACCCTTTCTATATACATGGACCTGCCTACGTGTCTCATGTACGCACATTATCTTTACGCCTGTCTCTCACGCATTGTCTCACACCTCTCTTCCTAATCGACGAGTACGATTCTAGCAGAGCATTCTGTAGGATGCCCCTTAAAGTTAGGTTGGATGAATAGTAATATCAGAGATAAAGGGGTTACCTTAGTCCGAGAAGCTAGGGTTACAAATCCTAGCCGGCTTTGTCAGTGGACACAGAGTCCTTCACAATTCTGCTATCTTTGTCTTGTACGACTAGTCATCCATGGGTCTTCCTAAATGCGTCACGGGCCGACCAATGTGGCGCAGGACGGAACCGAACGAAGGGCCTCACCTCGACCCACCGGACCTCATGCGGTGACACACCCTCTGCCCCCACGTCTCATTATCTTCTCACACCCACACATACCAACACAAACACCACACACACAGAAAATTTCTCCTGGTGCCTCTATTCCCTCCCCCCTTGCATATACACACTCAAGGGAATGGAATCTCTTGTCGTGACGTCATATTCGTCTCTCTCTAGACCACTCTCATTTCTCGTGCTATCTCTCCCACGCCCCCCGTCGGCACCTCTGTCCATGCCTCTCTCGAATACGTAATACACACACATACCTCTCTAGGCCCCGCCAAATGCATCAACTACACATTCACACATGTTACATCACGTACCCCATTGATCTAAAAAGCCCTCTCTTCACGTTTATTTCGCATACAACATTCCTTTTGAATAAAGTGTGGCCAAAAAATTATTTTAGAGTTTCTACATATATACAACATTACAAAGTTATATGGAGGAGTACGAACGCTAATTTGCATTGCATGGTGCCCACAATGATATTTATTCCGCACTGTGAATTTGTATATTTTTATACTATATACAAAGTTAGTCATAATAAAGAGAAACGAAGAGCATCTCTCTATCCATCGCATACCCCCCCTGTACGCCCCTTTCACGTATGCACACAAAACTATCTCCAGGTCCTCTAAAAGTAAGCCCCCAGAAAATTCACGCATGTTTCATCTTTCTCTCGCGATATATGCAATGACGATCATTGTATTTGAAGCGAAAGCACGATACGTACATTGGACTTCAGAATCCACTCATTACCGTCACCATTTACGTTTAGTGGTTATTATACAGTCACGGGCTCACCGTACAACTCTGTATTTGCTCATGACATGACTAGTTGACCAGTTAAACGCTCCTCGTGGCACCTCTAGTGTTGCATCACATTATCTCACTACCATCGTGCCCACCTGTTGACTTGTATCTACTCTACATATACACTCTTATAAAATACATAAAATACAGTCTTATAAAAAACAGAGTTGGTGATGATGGTGTGCCTGCCATCCTGCAATATAGGCCGTCCGATTTATATCTGACGGATAGGAAAGAAACTATGGCAATTTTGCAAAAAGGTACTCACACACCTCTCCACATTTGCAAATAAGGCCTTCCCTCGTTCATCCTTTTCTCTCACAAGATAAACAAGTCATACAAATGCATCTTGATGTTACGTGCAACGCACGGGCATCTTGCTAGTAAGAAAGAAAACAAACGACAAAAAAATATTTGGACGGTGGTTCGAAGTCATGACCGCGGACACAGCAGACAAGGTGGCCTTGTATTGGTATGCTGAGCCGTCTCTTTTAACACACATGAGCTGGTGTGGTGATTATACACACACGCACGCATGCACACGAATTGCATCCACGCAACACTCACACAAACACATGCACCCATGCACGCACACAACACTCACACGTACACACGCAGCCACGCACGCACGCAACACTCACACGCACGCACGCAACACTCACACACACACACACGCACGCATGCATGCACACACCAGTACACCACACAACCAACACACACTCTCACGCTCAAGTGCTCAACCTACACGTGCATGCGCACACATCAGGCCCTGACAGACACATACACAACCAGGTGATTCCTGCGCACGGGTTGGAGCCTTGTCGCGCCTGCGTAAATTTGTGTTTATCTGACCTTTTGCCTATGCGAACTGACAGCTGGGACCCACAAGGAACATGGTCAATTTAACTAGTCAACATGGCGCCACGCAGACTATTTGGCCGGTCAACAGAGTGCAATCCGATGCTGAACTGTGAGCAAGTGACCGTATAATCACCGCAAAACGTATATAGTGACCGTAATCAGCTTATTCTGAAGTTCGGTGACCGTATTACGCTTTTCTCTCTGTAGGCCCTCCAAAACTACATCTCTACACGTTCTCGCATGTTACATCTAACAACTATGCAATACAGCACTACTACTACACTCTAACACAATAAATCATATGTGTTTTTAGTTTTACAAGATATCATATTGTTACTTATAATTATTCAGTTTCCATACATTAAAATTGCCTTTGAAATGTATGGCCAGTATCATCTACCGCGCGGGAAAAATCCTCCTGTTGAATCGGGTTTGTATCGATGGATCGTGCGAAATAACAAAACTATAGTACTATACAGTACTACAAGTGACAGTTCATTTGGCCGTCGTGTCGTCTACTCCTCCATCGTAAGAGTGGAGCGCTCGCTTTCATAAATCTTCTAGTCCCTTTCGCCGACATGTGGGACATCAAGCTACCGAGTCCACGTGCCATACCGGAATACAGTGCAGAGCAGCCGGGGTGAAGCACCCCAGTCATGGCACCGGCGTAGTAATGAGCAATGAGGCGTCAAATCACAAAGTTGCACCATTCCCGCAGTTAAGTTGGAGGGATGAAGCAACCATCACATCATTTCACTCGTTGCTGAATCCGCTTCTCCCTCATCTTCTTCAACTTAACCATGTGTTGCTTCTGCCGTTGTTCTGCCTCATGTGGGACGCAGATCGGCTTGGTAAAGCACTGACACGTGGGACCGCCTGTTAGCAAACCGTCAGGACAACGTCCTCCGAAAATAAGAAGCCTAATCCTAGACTTACAAAGGGCTACGTAGCTGCTACGTATACTTTCCATCTAATCTATATATGCCCCCCTGATTTTCAGGTGGGGTGGGCTGAATCCACTCCTTTAATCCAATCAAATAGTCCCACATCACATCAGTTCGTAACTTTACGCAAACCATTACGTGGATGTAGCATTGCTCAAATAAGAAACCTCCCCGGCCATCCGCGCGGCAAAATCACCTCCTTTTTACTAATCTTGATTCTATAATTTTTTAGATCAATATAATTGAGATTTGTATAGATAGCACACATGAGAAAAACCAAGTCGTACGGTTAAGGGCATCCACAATGTGTAGCCAAATGTGAAAATACCTTTTGGCATCGTGGAAACCATTGTGGACGGTGTTGCCAAAGCCAAAAAGATGGAACCGAAGCTCCCTAATTGATTGATTGAAGGAATAGAAAAATGCAACGTCTCTCCTCTTTCTCCCATGCTTGGACGCATGTAGTACAGTATAGAGCACAAAATCTACTCCCCTGTCCCTTCTATCACAAATCACAAAGCAGTGAGGCGTCAAATCACAAAAGCACGGACGAAGCAACCATCATGTCACTCTTCGCTGACTCCGCTTCTCCATCGTCTTCTTCGAGAAACCATCTCACCGCACTAGTACTCCTAGTAGTACTAGTAAAGGACTTCCTGGACGCAAATAAGGCGGTTGTCTCGGCTTGTAGGCGGCACTTGCGAACGACTTATCGTGGTCTCCCTCAATGGTGTTCTCCGTCGAACGCACTTCGCCAAACCACCAAATAAATGATATCGTCGACGTCACCGCAATGGGGAAGGAAGTCAAATATAGTTACTACCTCCATTTTTTTGTACACAAGGCCAGTATATCAAAATTACAATTTGCAAAGGGCTACTAACACTAATCGAGGAAAAATTGATGGGGTTAGCAACCAAGGACATTAATATCCCCTGCATGCATGCGGAAGTGAGAAGGCTGGTTTGCATGGCGCTGCATTAATCAAGCGATGAGGAGTGAGATGGTTAGCTCTTTGGTCATTGGAGAAAAAATACGCATTAATTGACACATGAAACGAGGATTTGTATCGATTAAATCCCGCGAAGGAAAACCCCGCCTTTGTTTTTTAACACTAGTACTCCTAGTACGTACGTACTTATCCTGTTTGGGTCTAGGCCTTGCATTGCCAAACATCGCCTCACATTTTTGCCAAGCTTGCCTAAAGTTTTCAAAATGAGAAGGAGGTACACTTGCGCACGGCTGTCGTGGTCGCACCGCACCCTCACACGGTCGCTCCTGCATGCCGCGGTCGCACCGCACCCTCACACAGTCGCTCCTGCACGCCGCAAACCCAACCAAGGGAACGCACCCTCACTGACACGTGCTGTCGCATGTGAACAAACCAAACTCAGCCATCCTATCGCGGACACATAATTTTTGTTCATAGAGTATGTTTATCCAACCGCATGTTGGGGAGTATCCGTACGGCCCGTGCGGTGGTCTGTTGGGGAGGAAGAAGAGGTGAGGAAGAAGGAAAGAAGGGTTAGGAGACGTAGGATATTCATCCAACCACCTGAAACGGTAGACTGACCCAAGTCAGGTGACTTGCATAACAAATATATGTTTTTACAGAGCAAAAGATCCATAAAAACAACAACATAAAGAAAAACTATCACTGCTCACGGAAAGAGATGGCCTCGTCGTCTTTGGCTGCCGGTGCGAACCAGCCGTCGCTGCCGACGTGTGTCTCCGCACCGTGGTTGTCCTCGGCCTCCAGCTACTCGTTCAAGCGGAGCGTGCGGGCACTCTGCACGGACGAGAGCACAGCCCGGTTCAAGTCAAGGACGTCTGGTTCCGCCTACAGGAGGGCCTCGATGGCAGCGGCATCCACGCGCTCCGCGTCGAGCGAGCCTCCGCCGCCTAGTTCAAGTCCAGGACGTCCGGTTCCGCCTGCAGGAGGGCGTCGATGAGAGCGGCATCCGCGCACTCTGCGTCGAGTCGAGCCTCTGCCACCCGGTTCAAGTCTAGGACGCCCGGTTACGCCTGTAGGAGGGCCTCGATGGCAGCGGCATCCGCGTGCTCCTCTTCAAGTTGAGCCTCCGCCGCCCGGTTCACATCCACGACATCCGGTTCCGCCTGCAGGAGAGCCTCGATGGCAGCGGCATGCGCGCGCTCCGCGTCGAGTTGAGCCTCTGCCTCCCGGTCCTCCTTTAGTATCGCCATGTTGAACCGCTGGTCTGCCTGCACCATGGGGGACTCGGACGCCGGCACGAAGTCGACTTCCATCGTCTCATACCCATGGGGGGCCTTCTGCCCGCGAACTCCGCCATGAACATTGGATCGGCTTCCTCCTCCTCGTAGCTTAGCTCCAGATAACTCGGGGATTGGCCCGCCGCAAAGCGAGCTTGGGAACGGAGGTCTGTGGTGCCGACCGCCGCCGCGATTTCTGCGCGGCGCTCCGGCGTCAGCATCTTGTAGTAACTGATCTTGCAGCACACCATGGCTTTCCGGCGAACTAGGGGACGCTTGATGCGGGCTAGGGGATCGAAAGGTGGGGGAATGGGCTGGAGATTTGGTGTGGTTTTAGGGTAGTGGCTGGCGTAGGCCGAGCAGCGAAGGTTCTGGTGTGAATAGTGGTTCCGGTGACGACCGATCAATCGGTTTTGACTGTACATCGCTCTTGTCGCGTTCGCGTTGCAGCCCGGCACGCTGGACCCTCCACGTCGCTCACCGAATGGAACGCGCTTCGTCTTGCGTTTTCGCTCGCTTGTGGGACCGCAGTTGAGAGCAAACCGACGTCCCTCCCCCGCCCGCGTCATTTATTATACCACCACTCCCTCCGTTTTATGCGGAGTAAATAAAAACAGAGGGAGTATACTATGGATGAGGATCCCCTGACGTGGCCGAACCCATTGAGTAACTGACATGCGGGGCCTAGCAAGCATGGGGTCCGCCAGTAAGTGACCGAAAGGGAGGGTAAGGCATTGATACCTACGTCAGAGGATCCACTTCCACTATACTACTTTGACCAAATGTTAGAGTAATAATATATGACATGCAACTTACACAAATGTTAGAGTAATAATATATGACATGCAACTTACACAGAGCATACAGGGTCTAATGCGTTTTTCGAGGCTAACTTTGACCAAATGTTAGAGTAATAATATATGACATGCAACTTACACAAAGCATATGGTCAAATTCGTATGTGAAAGGAGTTTGCAATGATATAATTTTCACATTATACATCTCATGTACTATTAATCTTGTCAATAGTCAAATTGAAAACCATCTCGAGTACAAATCTAGGATTACGTATGAATCTAACAATATTGATTGGGCGTTGTTGAATGTTGATACCTTTTTGATCAAAGTAGAGATACTTTGACTACACATAAAACTTGTATGTAAACTAGAGAGGATAGGGGGAGTATATTGTACGTTCAAAAACGAAAGGAACATTGAATACCCTTTATATATGATTTGCGGATGCTATGATCACCGGCTCAAAATTTTGAATCCGCCTTAGGTATCACGTGCCCCCACTCGTTCCCTCTCGATTTCATCTCGGGGTCCGGAGATCTATTGAAAGAGGACTAGGGTGGGTACATGCGAATGATACTTGGCGGAATGTTCAAATGAGGCATGCGGGAGGATGGACTCGACTGGAGGGCGACATGATCGATGGAGAAGAGGGTTGGAGAGGAATGAGAAATAAGCAGACGCCACATGATTATACTTTAACGGCTCAAATAAACAATAAGTTGTCTCGCTTGGCCTACATAGTGAAAGGCCTAATGCGCAACGCGGAGCACTGACGCTCGAATATGGCCGGGAAAACAGGGAAACCGACATGTGGGGCACACCCGTCAGGACGACGTAGCGCAGACTAGTCCAATGGAGGAGCTGGCCCATGACCTCCTCGCCACCGACAACCGTTCATGTGGGTCGTTGGGGCCAACAACGGGGCGCAGCTCCAACACCGCCTCTGGACACGGCAACCGCGGTGAGCGACACGCTCATATCGTCGCCAGACACGGTCGGTTTCAGTGTGCCGAGGGTGGCGTTAGTGCTGTGGCACGACCAACGGTATGTTTGGTTTGTGCCCAAGTTTGCCCCATCAAAGCATTGGGTAGCCAAAATTTTGGTTGAGGTATTGGTTGCCCATGATTTGGCCGACATTGGCAAGAAAAATGAACTAGAGTTGGCTAGAGTTCATTAGCATGCCAAAGAAATGGCAACCATCCAAACAAAGACCAATATTTGGGTCATGACCAAAATTTTGTTTGAGGTATTGGTTGCCCATGATTTGGCCGACATTGGCAAGAAAAATGAACTAGAGTTGGCTAGAGTTCATTGGCATGCCAAAAAAATGGCAACCATCCAAACAAAGACCAATCTTTGGGTCATGACCAAAATTTTGGTAAGGTGCACTTTGGCCACAATCCAAACACACCCCAACACCTGGCCGTCGAGGATGCACGGGGAGCCGCGACGCATCCGCGGAGTGGTGTAGAGCGGCCAACTGCATCCTCTGGACCTGAGACCATGCCGGGCCGTCTTGCTTTTTCAATGACATGCGGGGATCGCATGTGAGCAAAGGGCATCTCCAACGTTGCCACGACCGCAGTTGACTACCCTGGCACACCAAAACCCTCGTCCTCGCGCCGTCGCGCGGTGCGTTCCCAGCTGGCGCCAGCTGCCCGCATTCATGCCGTCCGTTCGTATGTCGTCGTTAAGAGGCTCGGTGCCCGAGGAACCAACTCCAGTGACTTATTGACGCACCCGGACGCTTGGCCTCACCGGAATGCGCTACTTAAAGCGGCAACGCCCAGCTAACCTCCACACCATAGCGCATCGTCCTCCTACCTGGCACCACATCCGCCATGACCGCAAGTGCAAACGCTCTGCGGGAGAGCTTGTCTTCGGGGATGAAGCTCGAGGTCGCTGCCCTCGCTCAAGTCGCCTCTCACGACGCAATAGCGGCGTAGCTGGACGCGGACGCGACCGCACAAGCGGTGGCCACGCAGGCGGCCGACGACGGGAGCACCATCAGCCATGCGTCCTACTTGCCGCCGTCCAACATCCGGCAGCGCCGAGGTCGGGGACTCCTTCGAGGATGAGTAGGGCATGGGAGGCGGCAGGGCATGGTGTGCCAACTGGCTGGTCCGTATCACGTGTTCTACTCTTCCTCGCCGGAGACCGCACCTTCAGTTCGCGGGTCTTGAACACCACCCCCGTACATAGAGATCGCAGATGGAGGACGTCGGTCGCCGCCGTAGAATAGGTTTAGGGTCGGGTTTCTTTTATTTTTCTGTCCTATAAAAGTTCGAAATGTAATGAAAATCTGCCGTGTTTGCATTAATCTCGGCCGGTGTATATGAACTTTCACAATAATATACATATTGTAGGAGTACTAGCAAGATGCCCGTGCGTTGCACGGAAGATCAAGATCTTGTGGGAGAAAAGGATGAACAAGGGAAAGCCTTATCTGCAAATGTGGAGAGGAGTGCGGGTAAATTGTCATAGTTTCCTGCCTATCCGTAAGATATAGATCAGACGACCTATATTGCAGGATGACAGGCACACCATCATCACCAACTCTGCTTTTTATTGAACCGAGACAAATCTAACATGCGAAGTAAAATAAACACATAGGGTCTATACATACACAAATTATCTTAGGCACTCCAATAGTACGTCCACTACACATTCACGCATTTCACATCTTTCTACATCTACGGGAACCTACGAAAGGGTTAACGTAAATTGCCTCTCTCTCTCCTCCCCTGATTTTCATGGTGGTGGGCCCCTCCCTCCCCCCAATCTACAATCAACAGCTCACACGTTTCACATTACGTTAATTACGTAACTGGGATTACGTAGGTGTAGCATTACTCGTCCTAAAAAACCCAACTAAGCCAACCTCCCAGCATATCGCGCGGGAAAAGACCCGGCCGCGCCGTTTTAGTCGGGATTACCGGATTACTAGTAGTAGTATCGATGGATCGCGCGAAGCAACAATTTTTTTTGAGGGGGCGAAGCACCTAGTTTAAAAGGAAAAAAGGCGGTACACTCACAGCACTCCTGTCGCGGTCGCATTGCACCCCACACACGTTCGGTCCTGCACAGGGCTCACGCAAACGGAACGCGCTTCGGCTTGCCTCTTCACTGACACGTGGGACTGCACTTGCCTCTTGCCATAGCTTTAGACATTGACCTAGGTATTTTTTCTGGACTTCATAAAAAAACACATATGTTTTTCCTGTAATATCTAGTAGAAGAACTAATTTGTATGTCTAACAGATGGACAGGACTTGGATAACTTCTTCTCGAAGATTCTCCACTGCATATGTCAAGGGGGTTGAAAACTTCATGAACTTTATCAGAGCTGAGTACGGTGGTCCGAAATCAGATGTGCTCTGCCCGTGTAGCAGTTGTATGAATTCAGTTACAAGACCCCAGTCAACTGTGCAAAATCATCTACACTTGTATGGGATGTCGGTCACATATACTAGGTGGGTTCATCATGGTGAAGCTGTGAACGTCAATGTTATTGACTACGTGGAAGCAGCAGATCACCATCTTGATCTGCCTGATGCTCAGGTCGAAGAGGAGGAGGAGGAGGAGGTGGTGGCAGAGCCTGTGAGTTTGACCAACATTGAAACAATGCTACGAAATGCTCGTGCATTCCGTGAACTTTCACCTGCAGAAAAAAACGGTGGGCCCGCATGTTGGAACAATGCAACGTTGCTGTCACCCCAGGAAATAAGCTGTCAGTATTCTCAGCTATGGTCACCTTTCTTCAGGTGAAGACATCCGAGCGGATGACCAACATATCATTCGATGCGATGTTGGCTGCTTTCCGCAAATCTTTCCCAGATGCGTCTGAGCTGCCACACACCTATAGTAAAATGAAGAATTTCCTTCGTGCAGTTGGAATTGGATATGATATGATCCATGTTTGTAAGAATAATTGTGTTCTGTTCCGGAAGGATTATGCCAACTTAAGTGAATGCCCGAATTGCAAATCATCAAGATGGAAAGATGGCAATGCTGTGAAGAGGATTCCTCATAATGTTCTGAGACATTTTCCAATTACACCAAGATTGCAGAGGTTGTTTCATGATGCCTAAACAAGAGAGGATGTACTGTGGCATTGTAGGAACCAGGAGTACAGAGATCAGAATGTAATGAGCCATCCATCTCATGGTAGTGAGTAGAAAAGCTTCAATGATAAACACAAAGAGTTTGCTGGTGACCTGAGAAACATTAGACTTGGCTTAGCTTCAGATGGATTTAACCCATTTGGCCACCAGAGCGCCACATATAGCATGTGGCCAGTGCTTGTTATCCCTTACAACATGCCTCCAAATGTCTGCACCAAAGAATCAAACTACATGATGGCCTTGCTCATCCCAGGTCCAAAAAGTCCTGGAAAGGATTTTGATTTGTTCATGGAGCCTCTTGTGGAGGAACTTCAACAGCTATGGAAGGGTGTTCTCACTCGAGACCTATATAGCAGCCCACCTGTTGATTTCTTTCTGCGTGCTGTTATAATTTGGTGCATCCATGATTATCCGGCTTTGGGCACTATGTCAGGGCGAACGACACATGGTTACAATGCATGTGTTCGCTGTGACAGGAATCCGCTGTCATACGCAATACTTAGCAAGATCTGTTATATTGGACACCGCCGTTTCCTTGCCAAGGACAAGCCACATCCTAGAAAATACCGAAGACATGTGTTCAATGCAAAGCATGAAAACCGTGATGCGCCAAAGAGGCTCACCGCCGATGAGTTGCAAGTGGAATTAGAGAAGGTCAGGCATATTACACCAGGAAACCATCCTGGTAATGGTAGCGGGAAAAGGAAGCGTGGCAGGGTAGAAGAGAGATTATTGTTTACCCGCAGGTCCACTTTGTGGGACTTGGATTATTGGAAAGATTTGGATCTGCGGCATAATCTTGATGTGATGCACATCGAGAAAAATATATGTGACAACATTATCGGCACACTTTTTAATATTGAAGGCAAGACGAAAGATACCTCAAAATCTAGTTTCGATTTGACACACCTGGGTATCAGAAAGGATTTGCATGTGCAAGATGAAGGTAAACCACGGGATATGGCATCAGCTGTGTACGTCTTGGACAAGGTAAAAAGAAAAGAATTCTACGAGGTCCTGTCACGTATGAGATTCCCACATGGATTTGCTTCCAACCCTGAAAGGAGAGTCAATGCAGATGGAAACAAGGTACAAGGGTTGAAAACTCATGACTGCCACGTCCTACTTCAAAGGGTTTTACCTGTTATCCTTAGAGGATTGGGCCGCCCTGACTTATACAGAGCAGTTGCAAAGTTGGGACAATTCTTCTGGGAACTCTGCAGTAGGAATATCAGGATAGATGCTTTGGAGCATCTTAGAGACAAGATACCAACTATCCTATGCGACCTTGAGAAGATATATCATCCAGCCTTCTTTGATGTGATGGTGCATTTGGCTGTTCATCTACCTGATGAGGCACTACTTAGAGGTCCAGTACAGTATGGCTGGATGTACCCTATTGAAAGGCGGCTAGGCACTTTCAAGGGCTATGTTAGGAACAAAGCTAGACCCGAGGGTTCCATTGCAGAGGCCTACATTGCTACAGAAGCGTTGACATTCTGCTCAAAATACATTGAAACAGCTGATCAGCTTAGCAAAGAGGTGGGTGAAGACAATCCCGGGCTCAATGTTTTCGATTATTCTGTTCGAGTTACAGGGAAGAGTCGACAACAGGACAAACCTAAAGATTTGGACAAAATGGTTTGGTTAACTGTCCTGAGATACTACCTTATATCAAGTAAGTGCAGTACTGCAGCTTATACATCGTAATCTACTAAACTTGCAGCACATTCTTATATATTTAGATGTTTGATGCGATCACTATGTTGTGCAGCATCTACAAAGAGGAGTTACTGCCGCAAAATCCAAGAAACATTGACAAACTGGTTATGGCAGGATTTGCGAAATGGTTCAAGAACCATGTAAGCTCTTGAAGTGCACTGTCAGTTTTTTTAATATATTGAGTACATAAGATGATCAGCTTGTCTATTTACTAACCATAGGTTAAGAAGCTGTGGGAGGATGGGCAGGCAGTTGATGAGGCCCTTTACTCACTAGCAATGGGTCCTGATACTCGGGTAAGACATTATGAATCTTGAGTTGTTGGAGATGTGCGCTACAGCACCCTTGCACGAGACAAAGGCAGGAAGACACAAAACAGTGCCATCATGAGCACGGATACGTATGACAAAGAGACAACTGAAATGTATGCTAACATAACAGACATTGTTCAGTTACAGTATATCTCCAGTTTCGTGGATCATCGGTGTGTGGTTCTGTTGTGCTGTCGTTGGTATAACCTGTTTTCCAGGATCGCAAAACCCAAAGCTGATGATTATTTCAAATCCATCAATGTCAAGGCGGCGTACCAGACCAACGAGCCTTTTATTTTGGCAAATCAAGCAACACAGATATTTTTCTTGGAAGACACATTTGCACGTAGCGATGACTGGAGAGTATTGCAAAGGTTTGAGCAGAGGAATTCGTTTAATGAAGTTGCACAACAAGATGATGCTTACACTGCTCCTGATGTACAAGATAACACATATGTTCCTAATATCTTTGAGAACCATCACGTCAATGACGCCGGCGAAAAGATTGCCTATCGTGCTATGGACATACAAGAGTTGATCAAGAAGAAGCCAACGTTCGAGGACGTTGAGGACGAAGAAGAAGATGACACCGTGGGGAATTACGATTCAGACTGATACACATGGCGAAGATGTTGACGCTGCTGCTGCGGATGATGATGACATTGCTTTTGTCGTATTTGCCTGTCACAAGACGTTTTTTATCTACTATGTGAAATTGTGTTTGCTATGACAACTGAAACCTGATGAACATGTTGTTTAGTATTTTGCTGTGAGAACATCACTTGTTATGTATGCTGATTTGTGTTTGGTGATTCTATGACAACTAAAACATGATGACATTGTTGTTTAGTTGTACTCATATTTGGCTGTGAAACTTGAATTTGATGACATAGTTTGCTGTTGGACTGCAATTTGCTCGACGTCTTCGAATGAGAACAAAGCTGACCCGACAGGGCCTCTGCTATTTATTTATTTATATGAGCAAAAGGGGATACCCCTTGATTTCCGTTAATAGAAATCATTAGATGTTCACAACACTACGCCCAGCCTGCTACACAGGTTTCATTCATTACTAGTTTCAGCAAAGTGCTCATGTCGTAGCCACTGAATACATCACGAGTGCTACATACACTGCAAATAAAGAGACAATCATCCTACAGAGCACATCGATTTTTCCCATTATCTTCACAAGCTCTTTCATCTCCTCATTGCTGTCAAGGCCGTTCAGCAGCTATTGCTTGGCCATGATCAGAGGAACTGCATCTTTAACCTTCTGCTCTGCATCTTCCTCTTCTGTCGTTCCTTCAGTTACTTGTCCAACACCCCAACCTGCTGGTATTGGGATTCCTCGGCTAACCAAATAATCAGCGTAGTTGCATTCCCCCACATCAACAACTTCCCAGAAATACAAATCACACGAATCTTCCCTTTTCTGCACGAATCAAATTGGAAGATCATCAACCAAACTATTAAAAAATCAGCAACTGAAAGCAGCAGAACAACACTTAAACATATTATTACCCCATGATTCGGGCATTTGTAGAAGACTCAGCCAGGGTTGCGGATTGTGGTTGAGACGCGACGGATGACTCTGCGTGATTTGCAGCAATGGCACCACACCAACGGCAGTGGGTTGCGATGAGCAATCGGCTGCAGTGCGCGTGCTGGCGGGGGTGTGCTGAGACCCACAGGCGATGGTACGGGTGGCGACTTGGCGCATATCTGGTTGTTGCCTGCTGAAGAGCAGGTGGACGAGCAGCCAGCGGACATGGTTGCTGCGGCCAGAGCTTCTGATGCTAGGCAGAGTAAGTAGAGAAGAGGAGAAGCGAACGTTGGATATGTCAGTTTCATTACTTGTAGAGTAGCATAGCACCATATATAGTCATAGTCTAGGTTTGGATTCGAACCAGCTACAGGAGCACGTCTTTCTTTTTTCTAAAACTCGGCAATGTCTCTTTACTGGTACACTAGCTTGTTCTGTACGCCTTCCCAAGTCTTTGATTTTCTTTCCCTTTTTTTGCGAGGAAGGAAGATGGACAAAATTGAGAGTTCCTGAGACTTGAACCCAAGACCTCTCGGTTGAAAACCAAGGGTGCTAGTCACTTATGTGGCGAACGTTCCCTGTGAGGAGGACGGCAGACGAACGCATTTTCCTCGCAGTTTTCTTCCTATATATAAAAAAGTATGCTACTTGGTGTCCGCTTAGTCAACAAACGATTGTGCCAACCTTGACCGTTGGATTGACATTCAACATCTATCGCGTTTCTTCAGTCTCTTCTTCCTCAAGCCGCCAAAGCCAAACCAGCACCGGCGGGACCGCCTGCTCCCGCCTCCCACGGCTGGCTGTGATCTTCCCCGGCTCCTGTCCGTTCCCGTCCGAGGCCTCACCATCGTCCTCCGCCTTGGTTCGCTCGCTGCGGCGCCGCCCTACGGTGTTGTCAACATGGTCAACAACCGAGAGGAATAAGGAGATGACTGTACATGGTGAGGATGACAGTAGGGACCCAGCAGCGCGCAGTAATTTTGTTTTTTCAGGACGGAGAAGGGTATCAACTGGGTTGTGCGGGACCCGTGGCCCGTCTAGCCCAGGCTTTTATTTCATATGTTTAGCACATGACCAGCCCAGTTTGTTTTTTTCCTTTCTGAAAATGGCTAGCCAGCTATTTTGTTTTTTTGCAGAATAACCCATGTAGGCCTACTTGCTTTTCTACGCCCTGCTGGGCCGGAAATCTTTCAAGACGAGGAGGGATTCATTTTGCCCAGAAAATGGGCTATAAGTAATAAGAAATGGGCTATAAGTAATAATAAATGGGCTGTAAAATGAAAAAAATACAGCAAACCGGAAATTAGTTCCAAAATACTGTTTTCTTTAGGATTTTGATATTTTAAATTTCATTGTTTTTGTGCGGGTAAAATTTCATTGAATTTAAATTAAGGTATATTTAGATTTAAAATTAATTTGAATCTGGCTAGAAATTTCGGGCTGTATGCTGTTTGGGACAGATTTGGAGGCTGACTTGTGGGTCTACTAGGTTGACGTGTACTTTGGCTTTGTCAACTTAGTCCACAAACGATTCTAGCAGCAGCGACCGTTGGATGTTAATCCAACGGCCGTGCTGCTTCTTCAATATCTGATCTTCTTGCTCCAGCCGCCCAAACCAGCTCCGGTGGGACTGCCTGCTCCTGCGTCCCATGGCCGGCTGTGCTGCCGCACAGGCCGCACCGTCCCACCCTACTTCATTGCTGGCCAGGCCATTCCTCTACTCACCCACACCTCCTGTTATTTTCCGGCGACGGCACCCGGACCAGTAAACCCTCGTACTCCCCACCGTGTGGGCAACCATTGCCGAGTCTTCCCCGGCTCCGTGTCATTCCCTTCCTAGGCCTCGCCGTCGTCCACCACCATGGTGCTCTCGGCGCGGCCTGGTCAACGTGGTCAACGAACGACATCCATCGGTCGTGGACTGTACGCGCAAACTAATGATTCCTCCATCTGACAGCTGGGACCCACCGGAAGGGCCTCTGTATTTCGTGAAAAAACGTTCCCCTCGCTGACATGTCGGACCCACCAGCTATATCTTCGCACGCAAGGAAGTGCCTCCTTATTACGCACAAAAAAATGAATACCCCCTGCTAGCTGGGACCCACCATAGTGGGAGGATGACTTGTGGGCCAACTGAGTTGACGGGGACGAAGGGCTTTGTCAACTTAGTCAATATGAACGATTCTAGCTCCAGTGACCGTACGATGTCCATCCAACGGCCGTAGTGCTTCTTCAACCTCTGGTCTTCTTGCTCCAGCCGCCCAAAGCAGCGCCGGTCGTGCCGCATGCTCCTGCCTCCCGTGGTCGGCTGTGCTGCGACGGAGGCCTCACCGCCCCCTACTATTCCCACCGTTGGCCAGGCCCTGCGGCGACAGCAGCCTCACACCGCAGCCGAACTAGTGAACCCTCGTACTCCTCTCCGCGCGGGCTTCCACTGCCGCGTCTTCCCCGGCTCCACGTCGTCCCCTTCCTAGGCCTCGCCGTCGTCCACCGCCGTGGTGCTCTCGGCACGGCCTGGTCAATGTGGTCAAGGAACAACTTCCATCGGACGTGGACTGTACATGGAGAGGCTGACAGCTGGGTCCACGGCCGCAGCAAGGAAGTGCCTCTTTATTACGCGGAAAATAATGATTCCTCCACCTGACAGCTGGGACCCACCGGTCGGGCCACTGTATTTCACGGAAAAAACATTTCCCCCTGACTGCTGGGACCCACCAGCTTCATCTTCGCACGCAAGGAAGTGCGTCCGGGCAAAAAAGAAAACGATTCGCCCCCCTGACTGCTGGGACCCACCAGCTACACCTTCGCACGCAAGGAAGTGCATCCAAAAAAACGATTCGCCCCCTGACTGCTGGGACCCACCGGCTAC